>NC_057388.1:94749382-94853454 GCF_019320065.1 Cervus canadensis | reverse complement strand
TTCCAACACTATGTTGAATAGTAGTGGTGAGAGTGGGCACCCTTGTCTTGTTCCTGATTTCAGGGGAAATGTTTTCAATTTTTCACCATTGAGGGTGATGCTTGCTGTGGGTTTGTCATATATAGCTTTTATTATGTTGAGGTATGTTCCTTCTATTCCTGCTTTTTGGAGAGTTTTAATCATAAATGAGTGTTGAATTTTGTCAAAGGCTTTCTCTGCATCTATTGAGATATCATATGGTTTTTATCTTTCAATTGTTAATGTGGTCTATACATTGATTGATTTGCGGATATTGAAAGAATCTTGCATTCCTGGGATAAAAGCCCACTGGTCGTCGTTGTATGATTTTTTTATATGTTGTTGGATCCAGTTGCTAGAAATTTTGTTAGGATTTTTTGCATCTAATGTTTCATCAGTGATTATTGGCCGTAGTTTCTTTTTTGTGCATCTTGTCAGGTTTTGGAATTAGGGTGATGGTGGCCTCATAGAATGAGTTGGAAGTTTACTTCTTCTGCAAATTTTTGGAAGAGTTTGAGTAAGGTAGGGATGTTAGCTCTTCTCTAAATTTTGGGTAGAATTCAGCTGTGAAGCCATCTGGTCCTGGGCTTTTGTTTGCTGGTAGATTTTTTTATTACAGTTTCGATTTCCTTGCCTGTGATGGGTCTGTTAAGATCTTCTATTTCTTCCTGGTTCAGTTTTGGAAGGTTATACTTTTCTAAGAATTTGTCCATTTCATCCAAGTTGTCCATTTTATTGGCATAGAGCTGCTGGTAGTAGTCTCTTATGATCCTTTGTATTTCAGTGTTGTCTGTTGTGATCTCTCCATTTTCATTTCTAATTTTGTTGATTTGGTTCTTCTCTGTTTCTTAATGAGTCTTGCTAATGGTTTGTCAATTTTGTTTATTTTTTCAAAAAACCAGCTTTTAGCTTTGTTGATTTTTGCTATGGTCTCTTTAGTTTCTATTGCATTTATTTCTGCCTTAATTTTTAAGATTCCTTTCCTTCTGCTAACCCTGGGGTTCTTCATTTCTTCCTTCTCTAATTGCTTTAGGTGTAGAGTTAGGTTATTTGGCTTTTTTCTTGTTTCTTGATGTAAGCCTGTAATGCTATGAACCTTCCCCTTAGCACTGCTTTTACAGTGTCCCATAGGTTTTGGGTTGTTGTGTTTTCATTTTCATTCATTTCTATGCATATTTTGATTTCTTTTTTGATGTCTTCTATGATTTGTTGGTTATTCAGAAGCGTGTTATTTAGCCTCCATATGTTTGAAGTTTTAACAATTTTTTTCCTGTAATTGAGATCTAATCTTACTGCACTGTGGTCAGAAAAGATGACTGGAATGATTTCAATTTTTTTGAATTTTCCAAGACCAGATTTATGGCCCAGGATGTGATCTATTCTGGAGAATGTTCCGTGTGCACTTGAGAAAAAGGTGAAGTTGATTGTTTTGGGGTGAAATGTCCTATAGATATCAATTAGGTCTAGCTGGTCCATTGTTTCATTTAAGGTTTGTGTTTCCTTGTTAATTTTCTGTTTAGTTGATCTATCCATAGTTGTGAGTGGGGTATTAAAGTCTCCCACTATTATTGTGTTACTATTAATTTCCTCTTTCATACTCGTTAGCATTTGCCGTACATATTGCGGTGCTCCTGTGTTGGGTGCATATATATTTATAATTGTTATATCTTCTTCTTTGATTGATCCTTTGATCATTATGTAGTGTCCTTCTTTGTCTCTTTTCACAGCTTTTATTTGAAAGTCTATTTTATCTGATATGAGTATTGCGCCTCCTGCTTTCTTTTGGTCTCCGTTTGCATGAAATATTTTTTTCCAGCCCTTCACTTTTAGTCTGTATGTGTCTCTTGTTTTGAGGTGGGTCTCCTGTAGACAGCATATATGGGGGTCTTGTTTTTGTATCCATTCAGCCAATCTTTGTCTTTTGGTTGGGGCATTCAACCCATTTACATTTAAGGTAATTATTGATAGGTGTGGTTCCGTTGCCATTTACTTTGTTGTTTTGGGTTCACGTTTATACAACCTTTCTGCATTTCCTGTCTAGAGAAGATCCTTTAGCATTTGTTGAAGAGCTGGTTTGGTGGTGCTGAATTCTCTCAGCTTTTGCTTATCTGTTAAGCTTTTGAGTTCTCCTTCATATCTGAATGAGATCCTTGCTGGATACAGTAATCTAGGTTGTAGGTTATTCTCTTTCATTACTTTCAGTACGTCCTGCCATTCCCTTCTGGCCTGGAGGGTTTCTATTGATAGGTCAGCTGTTATCCTTATGGGAATCCCTTTGTGTGTTATTTGTTGTTTTTCCCTTGCTGCTTTTAATATTTGTTCTTTGTGTTTGATCTTTGTGAATTTGATTAATATGTGTCTTGGGGTGTTTCGCCTTGGGTTTATCCTGTTTGGGACTCTCTGGGTTTCTTGGACTTGAGTGGCTATTTCCTTCCCCATTTTAGGGAAGTTTTCAGCTATTATCTCCTCGAGTATTTTCTCATGGCCTTTCTTTTTGTCTTCTTCTTCTGGGACTCCTGTGATTCGAATGTTGGGGCGTTTCACAGTGTCCCAGAGGTCCCTGAGGTTGTCCTCATTTCTTTTGATCCTTTTTTCTTTTTTCCTCTCTGCTTCATTTATTTCCACCATTTTATCTTCTACCTCACTTATCCTATCTTCTGCCTCCGTTATTCTACTCTTGGTTCCCTCCAAAGTGTTTTTGATCTCATTCATTGCATTGTTCATTTTTAATTGACTCTTTTTTATTTCTTCTATGTCTTTATTAAACATTTCTTGTATCTTTTCAATCTTTGTTTCCAGGCTATTTATCTGTAACTCCATTTTGTTTTCAAGATTTTGGATCATTTTTATTATCATTATTCTAAATTCTTTTTCAGGTAGATTCCCTATCTCCTTCTCTTTTGTTTGACTTGGTGGGCATTTTTCATGTTCCTTTACCTGTTGGGTATTTCTTTGCCTTTTCATCTTGTTTAGATTGCTGTGTCTGGAGTGGACTTTCTGTATTCTGGAGGTCTGTGGTTCCTTTTTATTGTGGAGGATTTACCCAATGGGTGGGGTTAGACGATTGGCTTGTCAAGGTTTCCCGGTTAGGGAAGCTTGCGTCAGTGTACTGGTGCGTGGAACTTGATTTCTTCTTTTTGGAGAGCAATGGATTGCCCAGTAATGAGTTTTGAGATGGGTCTATGTGTTAGGTGTCACCTTGGGCAGCCTGTATGTTGACATTCGGGGCTATGTTCCTGTGTTGCTGGGGAATTTGCGTGGTATGTCTTGCTCTAAAACTTACTGGCTCTTGGGTGGTGGTTGGTTTCAGTGTAGGTATGGAGGCTTTTGGACGGTCACTTATTACTTAAAGTTCCATGTAGTCAGGAGTTTTCTGTTGTTCTCAGGTTTTGGGCTTAAGTTTCCTGCCTCTGGATTTCAGTTTTATTCTTCCTGTAGTCTCAGGACTTCTCCAACTATACAGCACTGATAATAAAACTTCTAGGTTAATGGCAAAAAGATTCTCCCCCGTTAGGGACACCCAGAGAGGTTCACAGAGTTACATGAAGAAGAGGAGAGGGAGGAGGGAGATAGAGATGAGCAGGAGGAGAAAAAAGGGGACTCAAGAGGAGAGAGACAGATCTACGCAGCTGTCTGTTCCCAGAGTGTTCTCCGTAGCCCAGTCACCTACAAAGATTCACAGAATTGGATTGGGAAGAGAAGGGGAAAGGAGGAAATAGAGGTGTTCTGAGGTAGAAAACAGAGAGTCAAGATTGGGAGAGAATAATCTTCGGTTTAAAAATAGGGCTTCTCTTCTTTTTTTTTTTGTAAGGTTATAGTGTAGTGAAAATGAAAATGAAGAGTAGTAGAGGAGTACTAGAGGACTTTAAAAGAAATAAGAGAAAAAGAAAAATAGAAAATAAAAGAGAAAACGGAAAGGAAAAAAAAAGAAGAAAAAAGAAAAAAAAAAGAAAGAAAGAAAAAAAATATTTTTTTTTCCCCTAATTAAAAAAATCGTAAAAATCTATGAAAATGAAAGTTAAGGAGTAATGGGGGAGTAATAGGGAATTTTAAAGGAAAATAAAAGAGAAAAAATAAAAAAGAAAAAATATAAAAAGAAAAAAAAATTTTTTTCTTTTCCTTACTTAGAAAAAAAAAGTAAAAATATATCTAGGAGTTTCTCTGGAGCTGTTGCGGTCAGTGTGGGTTCGGCTCAGTTTCAGATAGCTCCTCGTTCTAGCTTACACTTCTCGATATCTACAGGGCCCTTCCGGTGAAGTCGGTGTTTTCTACAGGGATTTTAATCTGTTGCACCAGTCCCTTCTGAAGCGGTTCCCTTTGTTTATTTGGCTTCTGTTTGCCGGTCTCTTCAGAGCCTCATTTCCGCCCTGACACAGGCGGGCGGAGGTGGACTCCTATTCGGGTAGCTAGTTCCGTTGCGCTGCTGGGACGGGCTGACGCTGCGGGGATGGGCTGGCGCTGTGGGGCGGGGCTGACGCTGCGGGGAGGGGCTGGCCCTGCGGGGGCGGGCTGGCGCTGTCGGGAGGGGCTGACGCTGCTTTCTCCGTCTGCGCTGCTCAGGCTCCCGGCTGTTCCACATGGAGCGCGCCCCGCGCTGCGCCAGGTTCCAGCCCTCGGGTGTTACACAAAAGCGCGGAAGGAAAAGCCGCGCCCGCTCTCCGCGCCCTCCCTGCCAGAGCGGTCCAGGCAGCGAGGGGCTTGATGGGCGCACTATCCCCAGGT
The DNA here is from genome assembly GCF_019320065.1 of Cervus canadensis. NCBI lineage: Eukaryota > Metazoa > Chordata > Mammalia > Artiodactyla > Cervidae > Cervus > Cervus canadensis. The sequence continues at coordinate 94,848,714 of NC_057388.1, read as the reverse complement.
GTGGCGCACTCACTCCCTTCCGCGGACCCAGTCTCAGTTTCCGCTGGCGCCAGTCGGGTGCGCGCGCCTTCCGCCCTCTGCGTCCCCAGCCCCAGTCCCCGCCCGCGCCGGTCGGCTGCCTGCGCCCTGTGTCTCGCCGCGACCTTCCCCTCCCCCCTGCCTCCTGCCTCCAGCGGGGCTGGGCCGGTCCGCAGCCTGCGAGCTCTTCTCGGGACTTTCTCCGTCCCTTTGTTCTGCGAACGGCCGGCAGTGTGTTCCGGCCGGTTAATTTTCTCTCTCTCTTTTGGTCTCCCACAGTTCAAGTTGGCACCTCACAGAAGCTCCCTCCGATTGTCCTCAGGGCACTCAGGCCCGGACCCTAGCCCAAGCAAGGCCGCCTAAGACTCCCTTCCCGGGACGGGTCTCCGTCCTTAGCTCTTTTGTCTCACTTTTTATCTTTTATATTTTGTCCTACCTCCTTTCGAAGACAATGGTCTGCTTTTCTGGGCGCCTGATGACCTCAGCTAGCGATCAGAAGTTGTTTTGTGAAGTTTGCTCTGCATTCAGTTATTCTTTTGATGAATTTGTAGGAGAGAAAGTGGTCTCCCCGTCCTACTCCTCCGCCATCTTGGCTCCTCCTCCTCACTTCATGTCTTCATCTTTTTTCACATCAATGAATATAGATACAAAATCATTTTAATGCCTATGTAGTGTTTTTTTGGATAGATGTTCCATAGTTATTTTATTAATAAACTATTTTTGGACATCAGTTAAATCCAAATCTTTACTATTGTAAACAACTGTGCTGTCAAGCTCCATTATCTTTAACAAAATGAAAGAGTAAGTCAAGGTGACCTGTGCTTTACCAAGACCAAAGCCAGGAAGCCTAGAGGCACGGTTGATGGAGGTTGTAACTAGGATACTTATTTGCATCCCCCTGAAGGATGAAAGGTATCAATAAGGTCTGCTACAGCATATGGACTCTTCACAGCTTTCTGATAGTTCACTCTCTAATACTTATTTTTCAGTGCTTTTTACTTTGTTTGGTTTCCTCAAAGACAGGTAGCATCATGCAAGCAAGGCAACAAATATATTGTTTTTCATAGTCTCAGACTCTCTTCAATATTCTGCAAACAGTAAATGCATAAAAATATAATTATAATTATAATTATTTTCCTGGCCAAACATATACTAAGATAAAACATGGACTAAATCTGTCTTTAAAATTATATTATGACATGGCTTCTCTAAAAACCATAAACCTGTGATGGTTGAATGCTGTTTCTAATACCTAAAATTTGATTTCATGATACATAGCCCTCTGCTATTTTTTAATGCAGTTGGACTATGAGTACACCCTCTAATATCAACAAAGACGGACAATTTTGCTATGGAACCTGTAAGCCCAGTTATCTTCCTGGTGGTTCAGATGGTAAAGAATCTGCCTGCAATGCAGGAAATTCAGGTTTGATCCCTTGGTCTGCAAGATCCCCTGCAGAAGGGAATGGCTACCCTGCAATATTCTTGTCTGGGAAATCTCATGCACAGGGGAGCCTGGCTGACTATAGTCTATGGGGTAGCAAAGAGTCGAACACAGCTGAGCAACTAACACTACACACACCATGATTCAATAAATACATGTGATATAACTTGATAAGCTCATGTTTTAGTGTATTTTCCTGCTGAAATTTTTTGGTTTCTTATCAGTTCCAAGGAGTTGAATTTGCTTAAATATATGCAATTATGTCCCCAGGCAGAAACTTCAAATACATTTAAATAAATATAAACATTGAGCAAAAGATACTGAGAGAAGGGAAATCCCATGTATTGAATCCAGCAACAAAATCTTGATATAATGCCAAACCAAATCAATGAAATATTTGATTTAAGTTTTCCTTAGCCCCATTCTCCCCTAGCTGTTGTGCTTTTCTGTCCAAATGGCTCATTAGATATTAATATAAAACTTCAGACAGACAGCTGGTGTGTCCTATTGCCTAGCTTCTGGCTGCTTTTCCCCTGAACTCCATAGGCAAGCAATGAGTTCCCAATATTGAAGAGTCATTATTTCCAAGTAACCAGGAATTAGCTCTTAGTGTAGAATCTAAATTTATCATCATGTACAACTTGGTCTTTAAATATCTTAATCTGAGAAGTTTCATATAACTAGGAGAAGGTGGAAGTATCCAGAAGAAAATCAATAGTCTCAGAAGGCAAGCCTTGCCAACACAGTGCTATAGGGTGAGTCCATCGCTCCCCAGCAAAGGTGTCTATTCAAACTTCACCAAGTTTTAAATCCTTTAACAGGGTCTCAAAAATCCATATTCACATAAATTATTTAATGGATAAAGAATGCAAGAAAAACCACTATGTTTTTCCTCCCATCCTGAACACGTTACAAGTGTATTTTCTTTTTTCTTAGCCTTTTAAAAAACCGTTTACTTTATACTGGCGTATAGTGATTTACAATGTTGTGCTAGTTTCAGGTGTATAGCAAAGTGATTCAGTTACACACATACAAGTGTCTCATCTTTTTTCAGCAGACTGGTCCCAAATCGGGAAAGGAGTACGTAAAGGCTATATATTGTCACCCTGCTTATTTAACTTCTGTGCAGAGTACATCATGTGAAATGCCAGGCTGGATGAAGCACAAGCTGGAATCAAGACTGCCGGGAGAAACATCAATAACCACAGATAAGCAGATGACACCACCCTTATGGCAGAAAGCAAAGAAAAACTAAAGAGCCTCTTGATGAAAGTGAAAGAGGAAAGTGAAAAAGTTGGCTTAAAACTCAACATTCAGAAAACTAAGATCATGGCATCTGGTCCCATCACTTCATGGGAAATAGATGGGAAAACACTGGAAACAGTGAGAGACCTTTTTTTTTTTGATGGGGGCGGCCTCCAAAATCACTGCAGATGGTCACTGCAGCCATGAAATTAAAAGATGCTTGCTTCTTGGAGAAGAAGCTATGAAGAGAAATGAAGTGAAGTGAAAGTCACTCAGTCATGCCTGACCCTTTGTGACCCCATGGACTATACAGTCCATGGAATTCTCCAGGCCAGAATACTGGAGTGGGTAGCCTTTCCCTTCTCCAAGGGATCTTCCCATCCTAGACAGCATATTAAAAAGCAGAGACACTACTTTGCCAACAAAGGTCCATCTGGTCAAAGCTATGGTTTGTCCAGTAGTCATGTATGGATGTGGGAGTTGGACTATAAAGAAAGCTGAGTGCTGAAGAATTGACGCTTTTGAGTCATGGTGTTGGAGAAAACTTTTGAGAGTCCCTTGGGCTACAAGGAGATCAAACCAGTCAATCCTAAAGAAAATTAGTCCTGAATATTCATTGGAAGGACTGATGCTGAAGCTGAAATTCCAATACTTTGGCCACCTCATGCAAAGAACTGATTCACTGGAAAAGACCCTGGTGCAAGGAAAGATTGAAGGCAGGAGGAGAAGGGAACAACAGAGGATGAGATGCTTGGATGGCATTACTGACTTTATGGACATGAGTTTGAGCAAGTTCTGGGAGTTGGTGAAGGACAGGGAAGCCTGGTGTGCTGCAGTCCATGGAGTTTCAAAGAGTCAGACACAACTGAGTGAACTGAACAGATTTTTTTTTCAAATTATTTTCAGGTTTAGGTTGTTATATAATATTGAGCAGGATTCCCTGTGCTATACAGCAGGTTCTTGTTGGTTACCTATTTTAAATACAGTAGTGTGTACATCTCAATCCCAAACTCCCTAGCTAATCCCTCTGTCACCAGACAGAGGCATTTTCTATTTTCAAACAGGATAGTTTTAAAAGAGAGAAATGTTATGAAAAGAAAGTAGTTCAAAGTGATGAGTACTATATAGGAGAGAAGCTTGACAATTCTGCGCTAGCTTTTCTTGGTGGGATAAAGAAAAGAGGATCGCGCCTATACACACACACATATATAAACACACACTGCATTTGTTTTGGTTTTTAAACCACAGATTTCATAAAAGCCCCAGATGATGAAACTATCTCTTTCTGAAGCCATATCCACAAGATCTGTGGAGCTTCCAATAGCTTAGAGACCCCCTGTCCCCCAAAATCCGGTCTTCCTGATTTGTCTGTCTCCCAAAGAGCAACTTCACTTTCAGTTTTCACTTTCATGCATTGGAGAAGGAAATGGCAACCCACTCCAGTGTTCTTGCCTGGAGAATCCCAGGGACGCAGGAGCCTCGTGGGCTGCCGTCTGTGGGGTCGCACAGAGTCGGAGATGACGAAGCGACTTAGCAGCAGCAACAGCAAAGAGGCAAACTCCAGTAAACATTAACATAAAGGTCAGCCTTGAAAGTCACTGTAAATATGTGGAAGATTTTTTTAAAATCAGCCATCATTTTAACTGGCTTATCAGGATTAGTGGAGAGACAGAAGACGCTGCATCTGCACCTGGAACGCCGTGTGCTCATGACTGCTTACATTTTTCACATCTGTGTACTTGGATGTCACTGTAGCCCCATGTATTTTGTTAGAATATTCTCTGGTCCTATGCACAGCTAATGTACATAATGAATATTGTGAATTGAATGAATAATAAGAAATATATATCTGAACTATTTGATTTGCCTGTCTGTCTCAGCATAAACAAATAAAGGAGACATAGTAAAAATTATTTGGATCCAAATAGAATCTTGGGCTTCCCTGGTAGCTCAGGGGATAAAGAATCCACCAGCAATGCAAGAGACTCCAGTTCAATTCCTGGGTCAGGAAGATCCCCTGGAGAAGGGATAGGCTATCCACTGCAGTATTCTTGGGCTTCCCTGGTGACTCAGATGGCAAAGAATCTGCCTGCGATGCAGGAGACCTGGGTTCAATCCCTGGGTCAGGAAGTTCCCCTGGAGGAGGGCATGGCAACCGCCTCCAGTATTCTTGCCTGGAGAATCCCCATGGACAGAGAAGTCAGAGGGCTGCAGTCCACAAAGGGTCAGACACAACTGAGTGACTAAGCACAGCATAGCACAGAATCTGAGGCTTCTAAAGGAAAAAAGGGCAAAACAGCTGGTGGGTAGAATGAATTTCATGTTAGTAACACATACAACAGTATGTCTGAACTCGAATTACTGTTTCACTTAGAGTCATTCCAGTTTCAATATTCTTACTCACAAGAGTAAGATATCTTGCAAGTCTTCTGACAAAACTTGATTTATGATTTGCTAGATTGTGTTGCATGAATCCTTCAGCAAAATTGTTACTGAGCACGACAAATGGAAAGGCACTGCCATTCTTCATATTTTCTTCTTTGTAGATGAAACCTTTGATTTAACCAAAAATAAAGAGACCTGCCCTTGAGAGTCTTAAAAAATAGTCTTTGGAGTCAGTGGTGTGTCTCATACAAAGTAGATTTCAAAGTAGTAAATTCTTCCTGTGCTGTTTCTATGGAATATATGCAGAAATGTTTCTTTGGATGCCAAGGCAGCATTGGGGAAACAACTCTGGTGTACTAAAAGAGTTAATAACTGAATCATTTTTTCCATAGTCCTTTAGTGTAAGAATGAAGTCATGTCAGTCATATCCAGACATGACTGAGTCAAGGCACTCTGACTCCTCTGTCCATGGAATTCTTCAAGCAAGAATACTGGAGTGGTAGCCATTCCTTTCTCCAAGGGATCTTCCCGACCCAGGAATATAACATAAAGCCCTAATTTTAAATAAATAAAACTACACAATGATTTAACTTCTGATGACCATAAGTAAGATGATCTTTCAGAAACCAACAATATACTCTACCCATGCTGTGAATTAAATCATTTGTAGCAAGGATGAAAACACTCATGGCCAATTCATTAGTACTTTTTTGCAAACCCATGACTTATAGTTCTCCCCCAAAATTAAGTGATCTACTTAAGAAACGTTAATGAGAAGAACAAGTATATTTCATTTCTGCTACTCAATGTTTTTGGTCCACAATGTTAGATATGGTTTTTAAAAACATTTGTTGTCAGTTGTATAATCCAAGCCCAGTTTTAAATGTAGCATTATTACCTGATTTCCAAGTCCACATGCTAGGTGTGAGATGGGTGTAAAAGAAGAAAAAATTCTTTGATGGTTTTACACCCAAAGATGATATTTGTCCATGTTATTCCCCAACTCAGGAAACGGATATATATATAAAGCTACCATGTTTAGAGTGCTTAAGCATGTCAGGTATGGTGTTATTTTCCATGAATCATTTACTAACTCTCATAGGAATTCTCTGAACTAGGCATTACTACTATGTTTTACAGATGAGGAAACTCAAGTGTAAGAAAACTAATATGTTCAAATGGTAAGTGATGAATTTTTAGCCTCATTTTTTCTGACTTTAAAGCCACCTTATTTTGTTTTCAATATTTTTCTATAAACTGGTATAATGCTAACTTCTTTTCCTGATTAAGTGATTTTTAAAAACAAGTGAGGCTTTGAAGAGCTTAGGTCACCAAAACAACAGAGTGGACTTAGACTCCCCACGTTACATTTATTACAGTTTATCAACAACAGAGTGTGATTAAGATTTAATATGTTTAAAGACATGAAATAGGCAATCAAAATATGAGCTGGCAACAGAGAGATGAAACCATAAAAATTTATTCTTTTTTCCTTTTCTGTTCTACAGTAGTTTTATTCATATCTCTGTTCAGAGCCCAAATTCACCATGGAAAACTATTTTCCTCTTCTCAGCATCACTTTTTTTTTTTAATCAAAAACTTCAAACATATACAAAAGCAGAGAGACTAATATGACAAATAATGATAAATCTCCATTTGCCCAGCAATAATATTCATCAGTGATCAACTGATATCCACTCTTATCTACAGCTCCTCCCCAAAACTCCCAATATTCCTACTGGATTTTGAAGTAAATTTCAGGTATAATTTAATCTATAAACATTTCTGTATTTAACTCTAAAAGATAGTCCTTAAAATATATAACCACAATATCATTATCACCATTAAAAATATTTCCTCTTTTTTCAATTGTTTCATAATGTTTTACGATTTGTTTTTATCAGGATTCTAGTGAGAGCCATACACTCCACTTGTTTTTACATTTGCTAAGTTAATTTTAATTGACAGATTGCTCTTTCACCATTTTTTCCTTTTCCTTATAATCTGTTTATTGAAGCAACTGGGCCATTTATCTCATATAGTTTATTACAAACTGAATATTATTGATTGACCCTCTGTGGTGTTACTTAATATTTCTACTATCTCTTGTATATGCTGTAAATCAGTAGTTAGATCTAAACTATCAATTCAAAACTTCGTTTTTGTTTTGGCAATAATGTTTTATGGGTGATATCACACACTTCTACCAAGAGATATGTAATATCTGTTTGTCTCTTTCTTGATGTGAATGCTGCTGCTGCTAAGTCACTTCTGGTCGTGTTCGAATAATTAATACCTATTGCCTGGATACTTTATTTCAGTAGAGGTTGAAACATGTTGATTCTCAATTGAATCATTCTTTCTTCATTTATTTGCTAAAAAGCATCTATAAAGAGAATGCTCTCATCAACATTTGATAACCTTGAGGTGTAATCCACAAAGGAAATGCAGCATAAAAGGTTGATTCTATTCCTTTATTCACCAGTTTTCAAAACAATGCACTGGATCTCCAAAGGTAACCAAAGACACTATTATTTTATAAATTATTATTATTATTGACTAACAGATTTAAAATATTTGCTATATTTTAATTTACTACATTTATTTTTCTTATTATCAAATTGTCCTAACTTTGGCCAGTGATAACTTTTTCAAGTTGACTCTTGAGTCTTTTTGGTCCTAATAATCTTGTAAATCTTTCTTGCTTCTTAAAAGAAAATCATTTTTTACTTTTTCATTTTTCTTTCTTTTTTATTTCTTCACTTTAAAGTAAAGCTTCCTTGCTTTTAGCCATACCAGCTGAGGCTGATACATGTGAGTGAGCTCAAAGCTGTCCATTGCCATGTAACAATTCACAGACAAAATGAGTAAAAGAATCACCCAGTGAGCCCACTGGAACATAAGAAAATAATGCATAATTCTTGGTTTAAGACACTAAATTTTGTTTTTTTACTGAAGCAACATATAATCCTTAAAATATTATACTGACATAAGTTCATCACTGTTAAAATTTTTTCACTTTTATTTGGACTTACAACTTCATAGCAATAGAGAGAGCTATTTGACATTCTTTTTATAAAACTAATTGGTACTCTGTTATATGAACTTATGCTAGACAACCAGTGCTCTAGTGATAGCATTTGGTCTGTTTGATCCTTTTACCATTACAACAATGCTTTAGTGAAAGTTTCAGTTTTACATTTTTTTAACATCTGTTTTGATAAAGAATAATAAAATATTATGGAATACAACAAGAACCAAAGAAATGAAAAATATGAAAGAATGAATAAAAAACATAGAGAACAGATGGGAAAATTACATTTGTGATAAGAGTTACAGAAGAAGAGTCTGGGTAAAAAGCAATACTTGGAGAGTTAACGGCTGAGAATATTCAAAAGGGATGAAAGATTTGAATCATCAGAGTCAGTACACAGATACCACATAGTTTAATCAAAAGAAATCCTTTGCTAGATGATGACGGTAAATTACAGACACCAAAGACAAAGTTTTCCAAGGACACCAAGAGAAAAGAAAGAAAAGACCTGCAAAAAGACTACATTTACGCTGACAGCTACTTTCTCAATAGCACCAACAGAAACTAACAGCAAACTATATTTAAAGAGTTGACAGAAAACAACTGTCAACCTAAAATTGTATATCCAGAAAAAGCTGTTCTTCCAAAATGCAGGCAAAATAAAAATACTTCAGGCTTAAAAAAAAAAAAAAAGAAAGAATGATCCTGAGGAATTTCACCACCTAATAGATCTTCATTAAATGAAAGCCTAAAGGATGTACTAAGAGAAGAAAGAAAATGGTCCCAAAAGAAAGGTCTACCATGAAAGTTACACTGACAAGCAAAATGTGATTGTAAACATGTGCATAAATGTGTCAACACAGGTAGATAGATAGATAATATATAATTTGTAGGATTATAAAAGTCATATTAAAATACCAGATAGTACAATGATATTTGGGAAATGGATTATTTGAGTTAAAGTCTTTTAAGCTACTTATTTTGATATAAGATGGGGTCAAGATATTGATTAGTTTTATAATTAATATGTACATTGAGATTTTAACAGTGCCATTAAGAACTTGAAAATAAATGTATAAAACTACCAAACACATAGAAAATAAAAAAGGAAAAATACAACAGTTATTTAATCTTAAACAAGAAAAACGAAACAAAAAATATACTGTAAATGGAGAACACGAATATGGTGATGTGGATAAAATTAAATTTAGTAATCCAAATAATTTAAATGAATTAAGCTTATTCATTAAAAGGAAATTAGTCTCAAAAGTTTTTACATTTCTGGTGCTAGACTGCTTACAAGTTACATATACATATCATAAAAAGAAAAAGGATGAGAAATTATATGCCAGGCAGATACTATCCAAAATGAAGCTACAGTTTCTTTCAGACAAATAAAACCTAAAGCCAAAGGCATTAATAAAGAATCCAGTTTACCAAAAAGGTGTATCAATTTGAAATCTGTTGCTACTGAATAATATAGCTTTGAAATAAATAAAGCAAATACCACCATAAACATAGAAGGAAATTGATAAATCTATCATCATGGCGGGCAGATCTCAGTAATCAGTAGGTCAACCAAACAAAAAAAAAGAGATCAGTTAACATAGAGAAAATCTGAACCATACATTAGCGAGATTGATCAATGGACTTGTATAGAACCACATGTTCAGTGTTGTAAACTACATTTTTCTTTAGCATAAAGGGGTATCTATGGAGACTGTCCATATGCTAAGCTATGTTTTATGAAACAAGACTCTCTCCCTCTCTTTTTCTCTCTCTCTCTCTCTCTCTCACACACACACACACACAAAGAGCCTAAGAACTGGAAAAAAAAGTTTTCTAAGCACAATGAAATTAACTTAAAATATACCAGAAAAAACTTCAGATTGCTTAAATTAAAAAAAAAATGTAAGAAAGTAATCATAATAGAAACTATAAAGAACCTAAAAGTGAATAACAATTTAAAAACTGCATATTTTAAAATGTATCAAGGTAGTTAAAATTGTCCTTAAAGGAAAAATTTAGTCTTTGAACCCATTTTTGAAATTAAAAAAAAAACTGAAAAAGTACTGAACTATTAATTCAGTTTAAAAAGTTAAAATAACAGAATAAATGCCAAATATAGTAGGAGGAAAGGGACTGCTCTAGTCTGAATGTCTGTGTCTGACTTGCCCCACCAAATTCATATGTTGAAATCCTAACTTCCAAAGATGATGGATTTGGCCATGAGGGTTTCACCCTTCATGAATGGGATTCATGTCTTTATAAAACAGGCTTCTAAGAGATCCCTTGCTCCTTCCACCACATGAGCACATAGCAACAAGGCACCAGCTATGAACCAGGAAGGGAACCGTCATCAAAAGGCTACCATGCTGGTGCCTTGATACTGAACTTCCAGCCTCCAGAACTAAAAGAAATAAATGTCTGTTGTTTATTAGCCACCCAGTCCAATGCAGTATAGCAATCCAAACGGACTGAGAAGGGTTTGGATTTAGGGGAAAAAAAGAAGTTAATACAAGAGACAAAAATACAAAGATACAAACTGCAAACCAAACTAATACAGATACTCAATTTAATGTGGTCTATATGGAATGTAACAAATGAAATAAAAAAGAATATAATTTGCTTACATTTAAAATAAGAAACAAAGAGAAACCGAGAAAAGCTGAGCTTATATATTTCAATAAATTTTAAGTCTAGTGAAAGAGGGGGTGGTATTAGTCCCCTTACTCCTAAATCTAGACATGTGGTTATTCAGACCAGAATCACTAAAAGAGCAGCCCTGGATGGAATTACATTTTTGTGAGGCCCAAGTATCTCAGGAGAAGTAGGAAGACAGAAGATGGCCAGGGAGGCAGAAGGGCTCCGGATGAGGAGAGGAAAGCCACTGCAGGGAACATGCTCAGTACAGGATTTGTGCAACTCCTAGATAATGTTCAATCATCAGACCATAGAAAGAACAGTTAAAACTGGACAAGGAACAACAGATTAGTTGAAAATTGGGAAAGTAGTATAAGGCTTTATATTGTCACCCCGATTATTCAACTTGATGCAGAGAACATCATGCATAAAGCCAGCTGGATAAATCACAAGCTGGAATCAAGAGTGCCAGGAGAAATACCAATAATCTCAGATAATCAGATGACACCACTCTAATGACAGAAAGTGAAGAGCAACAAAAGAGTCTCTTGATGGAAGTGAAAGAGGAGAGTGAAAAAGCTGGCTTAAAACTCAACGTTCATAAAACTAAGATCACAGCATCCAGTCCCATCACTTCATGGCAAATAAAAGGGTGATAAGTGGAAACAGTGACAGGTTTTATTTTCCTGGGCTTCAAAACCACTGTGGACTATTACTGCAGCCATGAAATCAAAAGACGCTTGCTCCTTGGAAGGAAAGCTATGACAAACCTAGATAGAGTATCAAAAAGCAGAGATATCACTTTGCCAACAAGGATCTGTACACTCAAAGCTAAGGTTTCTCCAGTAGCTATGTACAGATGTAAGTTCAGTTCAGTTCAGTTGCTCAGTCATGTCTGACTCTTTGCAACCCCATGAACTGCAGCACGCCAGGCCTCCCTGTCCATCACCAACTCCCGGAGTCCACCCAAACACATGTCCATCGAGTCGGTGATGCCACCCAAGCATCTCATCCTCTGTTGTTCCCTTCTCCTCCTGCCTTCAATCTTTCCCAGCATCAGGGTCTTTAAGGTGTAAGATGTGAAGTCTCACAGATGTGAGAGTTGGATCATAAAGAAGGCTGAGCACCAAAGAATTGATGCTTTTGAACTGTGGTACTGGAGAAGACTCTTGACAGTACCCTGGTCTGCAAGGAGATCAAACCATCAATCCTAAAGGAAATCAACCCTGATATTCATTGGAAGGACTGATGCTAAAGCTGAAGCTCCAATACTTTGGCCACCTAATACAAAGAGCAGACTCATTAGAAAAGGTTCTGATGCTGGGAAAGATTGAAGGCAAAAGGAGAAGCAGGTAGCAGAGGATGAGATGATTAGATGGCATCACCGACTCTAAGAACATGAGTTTGAGCAAACTCCGGGAGACAGTGACGGACTGAGAAGGCTGGAGTGTTGCAGTCCATGGGGTCACAAAGAATCAGACACAACTTAGTGACTGAACAACAACAAAATTAGACCATATGACTAGGTAGGAGATTACTATCCTGTCATCTGGCAAGTTTATAGATATGGAATGCAATGATTTGATCTTGAACTGGTTAACCATTTTCCTCACTTATCCAACCTCCTTATCTTTCTGCTATGCTTTAATACTGCAGTTCCCAAGAAAAATATGTTTTAGATTGTTCCAAGTAGTTGAGATAGTTGGCAAAACAAATCTCTAACAAATTTAAACTTCCTAATCTGATCAAAGAAAATGTTGAATATGGTTTACTGTCAAGATGAGTTTCAGCTTTTAGGAACAAAAGGATGAATTCATTAAAAGAGCCTGAGAATCTCTACATTGAACGCTGCATCTTATTAACAAGTTTAATGAAATCAGCTCAAGAAATCACAGGAGAGATTTTTTTCCCCTTAATTCAGCTTTATTGACTTACTTTGATTCAAAGCACCAATATTTATGTGGCAGAAATTTTCAATTGCTTCTTAAATTTTGGTTTATTTGGTTTTACATGAGAAATTATGCTAAGACGGTGGTTCAATGAGTAAGCTTTTTGTACACATTTTCATAGAATGCTTCTTCTCTCCCAGCAGTAAATATTTTCAACTGGTAGAACCCCTGACTTGCAGTTACTGGAAACAACTGGGACTATTCTTATGTTCAGCAAAGACATTTTTGAGCAGGTGGATGCCATTCTAAACACACACACCCCCCAAGAAAAAAAGGAATTGAGAGCAAGATGTAATCGCAACTTGGTGAAAGAGAACAGAAGGGAAGGAGGAGAGAGAAAGAGATTATTGATTGTTCCTGGGATGAAATTTGAACAGGTACTTCACAAAGGAAGAAAATGGATGGCAAGAAAAAAAAAAAAAACACATCAAGAGAGTCTCGCCATAGTCATCAGGAAATGCTAATAGAGACCACAGTAAGTTACTTCTATATATCCATAGAATGACTTAAAGGAAAACTAAGTGTTAGTGAGGATGTTTATCTAGATCTCTTATACACTGCTGATGGGACTGGACAACGGTACAGTCACTGAAAAGTGCTTTGACAGTTTCATACGAAATTAAACATGTGACTCGGTAGTTCCACTCGTAGGAATGCACCCAAGAGAAATGAAAAAAATACTGCCGCAGAAAGACTTGTACGCTAATGTTCAATAGCACCTTATTCATAATAGCTTAAAAGGAGAACAACTCAAATAGCCAGGAACAGAGGAATGAATAAACCAGATACACATTAATAAAAAGAAACAAACCAGTGGAACATGCAAGAACTCATGGATATATCTCAAAAAGATTCTAGAAGCTAGATACGAAGAGTACATACTGCATGACTACATTCATATGACACTCTAGGAAATGCAAACTAGTCTATAGAGATATGAAGTAGATTGGTGGTTGCCCGGAGTCAGACATGAAGAAAAATGGAAAGCAAAAAAGCATTAGGGAATTTTCGAGTGATGAAAATATTCTGCACAATGATTGGTATAATACTTACAAAAATGTTTACACTTATCACAACTCATCAAAGTTTACACTCAAAATGGGTGAATTTTGTTGAATATGAATTATACCTCAAAAAAATTTTAAAGGTTTCTAAACACATATACACACACAGAAAGTATTTAAGAAAAATGAAGAGGATGGTGAGAGAATTAGAACCAGCTTTATTTGCCTTTGAAAAATAATATGCTATTTGTCTTTGAAAACATGTCAGAGTTAGTTGTAGATGCAATAATTGCCACAGCACTGTAGGTGAAGTAGAAAGGAAAGGTCAAAGTCAGTCCTTTATCTCTAAATTAAGTGGATAAAACATCACCAGTGCAGGTTGGTTGTTCTGATCAACTGTAAAATTCATGACTTTATATTCTTTCAGCACTAATATTTTATGATTCTTTGTTCTGCAATAATGTATTGAAATTCATTTGTCAAACATACAGAAACCTTACAGCTAGAAAGGATAGCTATCTGATACTTTGGATGACAGCTTCAGGATTCAAAATCATTTTGATATACAGAAACACTGGACCAACAAGAAGAAATTTAAAAGGACAAATATCTCAACGTGGGCTTAAAAATTCAATTCTGCAAACAGATTTTGGATAATCTGGCTTCCTTTAAATAAAAAATTATCTGAAGGAGAAAAATCCTTTGTAATGGATTGTCCAGGTGTGTATGATTTCATTTATACAAAGCTTCAGAAAATGCAAACTAATTTATAGTGACATAAAGATCACTGGTTGCCTGGGGTCAGAGGTAGAGATGCTATTAACAGTAAAAGAGCATTTAGGAACTTTGGAGTTAGGGAATATTATAACTTATTTAAAAATGATCAAACCAGATTGTCAAATAACTACTAAAAATTTCATGCAATATTAGACTACATGAAGGGAAGTAAACATTCAGACAGAACATTGAAAATAAGAGCCTCATTGAGTTTTGTACTGGTCAAACCATATCTAAAATATATTCAACCATGAGTATCAGGTTATAAAGAAGTTGCCTATGAAAGACAATCTGACGGGAGATTCTCCAAAACATGTCACAAATTACAAGCCTAAAGTGAAAAGAGGCATAATAGTTTCCAAATATTTGCAGCATCACAACACGCAAGAGGAAGAGGAACAGAAAATGTGTGCTTTAAAAATTTAAGATCATACATCAGAAATTAACACAGCATTGTAAAGCAACAAAACCCCAACAAAAAGTTAAAGTTCAATGTAAGTTACAGAGGTAGAAATACCTTAAAATAAAAAAGAAGTCAAATATGGCAGCTAGTTCATAAGTCTGGACTATCTTTTGATGAACCATGCAAGGTATAATTGTAATTGTGCAAAGGATACACAATCAAATTACAGAGATATTATAATAAGAATCCTACCATTAAGTGAAAAGTAAGACTGATGTCAGTGATTAGAAAATGCCATAGGCAGAATTCAGTGCAACCTTACTGATGGAAAATATCTGGAGAGGCAAAGAAAAAAGGGTGGAGGGGACGGTGGAAACTAGGAGGGAAAAGATAGCATATGTATTGATGCAATGATGCTGCCAACATTTTAAAAAGGAGAATAAAATAGTGTAGCATGTCACAAGACACTAACCTGGCTAAAATGCAGTGTTCTCATTAAGAAATAGTGCCCTAAACAGCCTGGGTAATTAAGGAAAACCTTAAAATTATGGCAGGTGATTTGATAGTTGACTATTGTGAGCCAAAGCTAGAAGATGTTGCTTTCAAATATGTTTTAGAGTTGAACGCCTTGCTTCCTTGTTCACATCATTAATAAAAGGAGGTAATTCATGGGCAGACACTGCCCATGAGATTAAGAAGGAAAACAGAAGGAAGAAACAAAAGTGGGGAGAGTATTGAGAGAAAAAGACCAAAAAGATAGAGTTATCATCAAACAAATTTTAGCTCAATTTTGATAAATTCAGTGTTGAACTCTTATTTGTATGTGCAGGGGGAAATTAAGAGAATGCAGCAACTGATGGGATGATAAATAATTTGTGGACAATGGAATACTATCAACAAACACAGCAACAACTGGAAGAAAAAAGACAATGTATGAGGAAGGCTTGATCTTTTGAGTTGATCCTTCTCTACCCACAGAAGAAACTCAAGGCACTCAAGAATCTGCAAGCTGATGTTTGTTCTGAGTGAGAGAGAGACAGCACAAGCATATCTGAGGTTCTTTTATTTGCTCTCTTTGTGTTTCTCTGTATTTGTTAAGATGGATGGATTCTTTGCTTCATTGAGCACTATAGTTAAAGCGAATGAAAATTAAATGTTGACTCAGTCTGATTAAAATATAAATCCAAACGCAGCACTGAGAGAGAGAATCAAAAAGTAAGGAGTAAGAGATTCATTAAATATTTATGTTACAGAAATGTGGCTTTTAAACATCTTTATAATGGGTTGCTGTTGTTGCTGCTATAATGGGTTAGATGTTTGTAAAGTCACAGACGTCACACTTTCATTTTAGCCTGCATATTACACCCTATGAACTTAAAATTCCAGAAGCTGGACTTACCTACAAAGGCCAAAGAATCTGTATATCCCTAAAGCTTGGGGCAGGAGGTCAAACAGCCCAAGCTCTTGTCATTTTTATAAAGGAAGATATGGTTTTAGTCAAAAACCTGTATATCCAAATGGCCAGTATATGTATGAAACTCTGTAAAACTTCAGGTCTAATGAAATTAAATTAATAATGTTGTCTATGAGTTCAGTAATTTCACGTCTAGAAAAATATTCTAAGGAGATTATGAAAGAGTATAAAGAAGCAAGTATGAAAATGTGTACTATAGTACAGACAATTTACCTACTAAGAGGAAACTGAAGTAAATAAATAATAAACTTATTTCTAAAATGAAATACTAGGTAACTGCTTAAAAGGATGAAAGCATCATAATTCATTAGTATCCCATTATGTATTACTAAGTGAAAATAAGATTGAAATATATATACAATGTGCTATGCAGGGGATTCCTTGGTAGTCCAGTGGTTAGGACTCGGTGCTTTCACTGCCATGAGCCAGGGTTTGATTTTTGGTTAGGGAGTTAAGATCCCACCAGCCATGCACCACTGCTAAAAACAAACAAAAAACACTATGCTATACTATACTTATAATATGTTTTCATTTAGGTACATAAAAAAAATCTATGGAAAAGTCTAGAAGGGTGTGTTTTTAACTATTAATTACATCTAGCCAGCATTATATAGAAGTTTTCACTTCTTTTACTACTAGCTCCAGAAAGAATGAAGAGGCTGGGCCAAGGTCCACAAATCAAGGTAAATTGGACATGGTCAAGTAGGAGATGACAAGAGTGAACATCGGCATCTTAGGAATCAGTGAACTAAAATGGATGGGAATGGGCGAATTTAATCCAGATGACCATTACATCTACCACCATGGGCCAGAGTCCCTTAGAAGAAATGGAGTAGCCCTCAAAGTCAACAAGAGAGTCTGAAATGCAGTACTTGGGTGCAGTCTCAAAACCAACAGAATGATCTGTTCATTTCCAAGGCAAACCATTCAACATCACAGGGATCCTGGACTATGCCTCAACCACTATTGCCAAAGAAAAAGCTGAAGTTGACCAGTTGTATGCAGATCTATAAGACCTAGAACTAACACTTAAAAAAAAAAAAAAAAGTCCTTTTCATCATAGGAGATTGGAATGTAAAAGTAGGAATTCAAGAGACACCTGAAGTAACAGGAAAGTATGGCCTGAGAGTACAAAATGAAGAAGGGCAAAGGCTAATAGAGTTTTTTCAAGAGAATGCATGGATCATAGCAAACACTCTCTTCCAACAACACACGGGATGACTCTACACATGGACATCACCAGATGGTCAATACCAAAATCAGATTGATTATATTCTTTGCAGCTGAAGATGGAGAAGCTCTATATGGTCAGCAAAAACAAGACATGGAGCTGACTGTGGCTCAGATCATGAGCCTTCATTGAAAAATTCAGGCTTAAATTGAAGAAAGTAGGGAAAATCACTAGGCCATTCAGGTATGACCTAAATCAAATCCCCTATGATTTTATAATGGAGGTGATGCAAGGGATTAGATCTGGTAGACACAGTACCGAAGGACTATGGACAGAGGTTCCTAATATTGTACAGGAGGTGGTAAACAAAACCATCCTAGAGAAAAAGAAATGAAAGAAGGCAAAGTGGTTATCTGAGGAGGCTTTACAAATATCTGAGAAAAGAAGAAAAGTGAAAGGCAAGAGAGAAAAGCAAAGATTTACCTAACTGAATGCAGAGTTCCAGAGAATAGCAAGAAGTTATAAGAAAGACTTCTTAAGTGAACAATGCAAAGAAACAGGAAAACAATAGAATGGGAAAGACTAGAAATCTCTTCAAGAAAATCGGGGCTATCAAGGGAACATTTCAAGCAAGGGTGGGCACGATAAAGGACAGAAACAGTAATGACCTAATAGAAACAGAAGTTATTAATTAAGAAGAGGTGGCAAGAATACACAGAACTACACAAAAAAGATCTTAATGACCCAGATAACCATGATGATGCGGTGACTCACCCAGAGTCAGACCTCCTGGAGTGTGGAGTCAAGTGGGCCTTAGGAAGCATTACTATGAACAAAGCTAGTGGAGGTGATGGAATTCCAGCTGAGCTATTTCAAAGCCTAAAAGATGATGCTGTTAAAGAGCTACACTTAATATGTCAACAAATTTGGAAAACTCAGCAATGGCCACAGGACTGGAAAAGGGTAACTTTTACTCAAATCCTAAAGAAGGGCAGTGCCAAAGAACATTCAAAATACCATATAGTTGCACTCATTTTGCAAGGTAATGCTCAAAATCCTTCAAGCTAGGCTTCAACGGTACATGAAACAGGAACTTCTAGATGTATAAGCTGGATTTAGAAAAGGCACAGGAACCAGAGATCAAATTGTCAACATCCGTTGGATCATAGAAAAAGCAAGAGAATTCCAGAAAAACATTTACTTCTGCTTTATTGACCAGGCTAAAGGCTTTGACTGTGCAGATTACAACAAACTATGGAAACTTATTAAAGAGATGGAAATGCCAGACCACATTACCTGTCTCCTGGGAAACCTATATACAGGTCAAGAAGCAACAGTTAGAACCAGACATGAAACAATGGATAGGTTCAAAACTGGCTAAAGAGTACGTCAAGGCTATATATTGTCATCCTGTTTATTTAACTCATATGCAGAGTACACCATGCTAAATGCCAGGCTGGATGAAGTACAAACTGGAATTAAGATTTCCAGGAGAAATATCTGCAACCTCAGATACACACACAGATGATATCACCCTAATGGCAGAAAGTGAAGAGGAACTAAAGGGCCTCTTGATGAGGGTTGAAAAAGGAGAGTAGAAAAGTTCACTTAAAACTCAACATTCAAAACATGAAGGTTATGGCATCCAGTCCCATCACTTCATGGTAAATAGAAGGGGAAAAAGTTAAAAAAGTGACAGATTTTATTTTGTTGAGCCCCAAAATCACTGAGGACAGTTACTGCTGCCCCAAAATCAAGACACTTGCTCCTTAGAAGGAAAGCTATGATAAACCTAGACAGTATTTTACAAACAGAGACATCGCTTTGCTGACAAAGGTCCATATAGTCAAACTATGGTTTTTCTAGTAGTCACATTTGGATGTGAAAGTTGGATCATAAAGAAGGCTTAGTGCCAAAGAATTGTTGCTTTCAAGTTGTGGTGCTGGAAAAGACTCTTGAGAGTCCCTTGGTCTGCAAGGTATTAAACCAGTCAATCCTAAAGGAATCCAACCCTGAATATTCATTAGGAGGACTGATGCTGAAGCGCCAATACTTTGGCCACCTGATGTGAAGAGCTGGCTCATTGGAAAAGACCCTGTTGCTGGGAAAGACTGAGTGCAGGAGGAGAAGGGGGATGAGAATGGTGATGAGATGGTTGAATAGCATCACTGACTCCTTGGACATGAGTTTGAGCAAACTCTGGGAGATAGTGACAGACAGGGAAACCTGGCATGCTGTAATCCATGGGGTTGCAAAGAGTCGGGCATGATTTAGTGACTGAACAACAACTACGTGCCAGATAGTGTATTTGTTCTTAAATAATAATTTAATGCTTATAGAAAACACAACGGGAAAGGTCTTGACTGAATGAAAAAAAGCAGATAGTGAAATGGAGATAAAAGTTCATGACCAGATAGCTTGTGTGGATGTTTTCTTCTGGATGGTAACTAAGGATAGTGATGACAATAAGATTCCTACATAAGGGCTAGCCTGCAGAATGCAGGAACAATGAAATATGAATGACAATTTTGAATATACCCAAATACTACATATATAAGGATGGAAATGTCAATACATGAATATATCCTAAAAGCTAGAAATGCCAGATTAAGGATAAGACTTTATCATCCTCTAAACTCTTGCTACTCAGAGTTTGGCACATGGGCCATCAGCCTTGGCATCACCTGGGAGCTTGCTTGAAAGATAAATCTGAAACTTACTTACTGAGTCATAAGCTACATTTTTAACAAGTTCCCCTAGGTGATTCATAATTATATTAAAGTTTGAGAAATATTGCTCTATAACATAGATTTTCAACATAGATTACTCAAACATAACTGGTGGGATTAGAGGTGGCATTACAACTCAAACATAACTGGTGGGATTAGAGGTGGCATTTCAACATAGATTAACTGGTGGGCTTCCCAGGTGGTTCAGTGGTAAAGAATCCACCTGCCAATGCAGGAGATACAGGTTCAATCCTTGTGTTAGGAAGACCCCCTGGAGTAGGAAATGGCAACCCACTCCAGTATTCTTGCTTGGAAAATTCCCATGGACAGAGGAACCTGGCAGACTACATACAGTCCATGGGGTCACAAAAGAGTTGGACACGATTGAGTACACATGCATTACAACTAGGATAGTAGGAATCAGGCATAAACCTGTATCCTGTTGTGTCTATGAAGTCATCTACTGAGCTATTTACTGGTGAGAGTGTAAGGCTGGTGAAGCTTTTTTTCCTGAGTTTATTTAGGTAAAAGGGAGAGGGGATGGTTGTAAAAGACAATTCCAGAAAAATAGATTTGCAAACCCATGACTATATGCTCCAGGAGACACTGGTGCCTAAGACTGATGGCAAGTAGTCAGAGAGCCATGAGGATTTACATCCTATTGAAGAGAGAATTCTGTTCTGTAGAGAACTGTAAATGTGTACTGAGACTATATGCGGCTGGCCTCTGCCGCTGCCAGCACCTTTATAAACCAGGAGACCTAGAGCAGAGGATAAGGGAATGTGCTGGTCCAGGAGTAGGACAGCACCAAAAGAGGCGGGTTGCCCAACTGCCTTGTGGTGACATTATGACCATAATGATAAAAGTCTGCTTTATACTCCCCCAGACTCAGGCCAAGATATAGTTTATAATTGTATTACCAAAAAAAAAAAAAAAAAAATTAGCCTGGGCAATGAGGGTGGCCAGCAGGGGCAGAAGCAGGGTTTGAATTCACCTCCGTTTCTAGGAGGTCCATGAGAGTCTGTCAGAGATTCAGCCTTAGCCCACAGGAAGCCACCCCAGCTGTGGGGCAGGGAGAGATACCCACCCTTGGAGGAGCCAACTTTTGAAGTAGCACCCTCTCAGGTGGTAGGAGAGGCTAGTAGTCCCGCCATTGCAAGAGAGAGGTGGGGCTCCAACCATTCAAAAGCAAGCTCCCCTTTCTCCCACCTTCTATGAAGGCATTGCCTTTACAGAGAAAGGTTTGGAAGAATCTAAAAGGTTGGTGCAAACATAATTTTGGTTTTGCATTGTTGAACTTTGCTGTTTGATATTGGAATACATTCTTAAATAAATGTGGTTATGTTATACATCATTTTAACACATACTTCTCGCTTCATTTTATTTTGCTAGTGACTTATTACTAGCTGTTCATTTTACATTTATTTTAGACTAGAGAAATGATGTTCTACAAAAAGCAAATTTGAGCAATTTTCCTATTCGAGTTCAAAATGAGTTGTAAAGCACCAGAGACAACTCACAACAACAATGCATTTGGCCCAGGAACTGCTAACAAACATACAGTGCAGTGGTGGTTCAAGAAGTTTTGCAAGAGACAAGAGCATTGAAGATGAGAAGTGCAGTGTCCAGCCATCGGAATTTGATAACGACCAATTGAGAGGATCAATGAAACTGGTCCTCTTACAGCTACACAAGAAGTTGCCAAAGAACTCAACATCAATCATTCTACAGTCATTCAACATTTGAAGCAAATTGGAGAGGTGAAAAAACTTGATAAATGGGTGCCTCATAAGCTGACAGAAAATAAAAAAAACTGTTGTTTTTGAAGTCATCTTCTCTTATTCTGCAGAACAACAATGAACCATTTCTCTATCGGATTGTGATGTGTGACAAAAAGTGGATTTTTTACAATAACCAGTGACAACCAGCTCAGTGGTTAGACCTAAGCTCCATAGCACTTCTGAAAGCCAAATTTGCACCAAAAAAAGGTCATGGTCACTGTGTGATGGTCTGCTGCCCATCTGATCCACTACAGCTTTCTGAATCCTGGTGAACTCATTACATGTGAGAAATATGCTCAGCAAATTGATGAGATGCACTGAAAACGACAATGCAGGCAGTCAGCACTCATCAACAGAAAGGGCCCAGTTCTCCATGACAATGCCCGACCACACACAGCACAACCAGTGCTTCAAAAGTTGAAGGAACTGGGGTACAAAGTTTTGCCTCATCTGCCATATTCAGCTAACTTCTCACCACCTGACTACCACTTCTTCAAGCATCTCGACTTTTTGCAAGGAAAATGCTTCCAAAGCCAGCAGGAGGCAGAACATGCTTCCCAAGTCTTCATCGAATCCCAAACCATGGATTTTAACACTACAGGAA
Source organism: Cervus canadensis (assembly GCF_019320065.1). Lineage (NCBI taxonomy): Eukaryota > Metazoa > Chordata > Mammalia > Artiodactyla > Cervidae > Cervus > Cervus canadensis. Next base: position 94,826,053 of record NC_057388.1, on the reverse strand, counting down.
TAAGCAAACTTATTTCTCATTGGAAAAAATGTGTAGATTGTGATGGTTCCTATTTTGATTAGTAAAGATGTAGCTGGGCCTAGTCACAATGATTTAAAATTCACAGTCCAAAACTGCAATTACTTTTTCACGAACCTATGCCTCCTAGGGACATGAGCATGCTGAGCTGAGAGAAGGCACATAACCTCTTTACCTCCCTTGAGAAAATACCCTGGGGTGAGCCGTATGGACAGTCATCACACACCTGCTCAGAAAATTCTATCAATGTACTTGCCTACACCTCTTCTTTCACTCCTCCTTCCATGCCTACCACTACCCACCATTAGTTTAAAATTAAAATCAGTTTGTGCCTTCCTTCCCCTGGATATGGATGTGGAAATTAACTTATGAGAAGTCAGAGCACAGCATGGAGTGGTGTTTTAACCATGGAATGGGATAGGAGTCTCAGTTAAACTGACAGGGGTATTAATTTTCACTATACTATTTACCTTTTTTTGTGGCTCAGTGATTAAAAAAAAAAAAAAAAAAAAAAAAAAACCACCTGCCAATACAGGAGACATGGGTTCAATCCCAGGACTGGGAATTCTCCAGGCCAGAATACTGGAGTGCGTAGCCTTTCCCTTCTCCAGGGTAACCTTCCCAACCCAGATATAGAACCCAGGTCTCCCACATTGCAGGTGGATTCTTTACCAGCTGAGCCATAAGGGAAGACCACACGTGTGGCTATATTACTTTGAACTGAATTATTGAAGATACTGCCAGTCACCCTCATTTGAGATACCTTCATCTTTCTCAGATCAGTATCTCACGAGAGCACAGTTAGAAATTAAAAGGGTGGGAAGGAAAAATATCCTTAGATTATCAGTTGTTCATTATATATTCAAAAGACGAATGGTAACTCAATTATTCTGGATCAGCTGTTAGCCCATTTGGACGAAAATGTCCTTCAGCAACAAAATGGCTCCAATGGGTTGAGTTTGGCTGAAGAGCTCTGAAATGCCAGAAGCCCTGATTTGGGGGTGTGAACAAGACAACTTTGCAGAGACTTTTTCACTCTATTGCACTTCCTTGGCATTCACTTGTATTTCATCATTCAAAATGGATAAAAATTTTAGCATACTCCAAAACTTCCTCAAATCCTTGGAGGAGCAAATCAAAATCACTACTTTATGTGTCCAGTAGCAGGCTGAGAGGTATCAGAATGATTCGGAGTCATTGAATCTGCCTTGGATCATTTTCCAAATCTTCTACCCTTAATTATACTTGTCTTCTCTTTGATTTCATGACAATCCATGGAGGAACAGCTAAATTATTCTAGAATGATAGGTAAAGAGTGACAGTCCTGAGTCACAGTCAATTCATTTTCTTTACTGAAATAATCACTGCTTCTTGCAACATCACTTGGATTGAAATATGGAGGATTTGATTTGTTCTTGAGGGTTACTGAAAAAGCTAAACCATGAGATATCTGAGAGAATTATTCCTGTCATTGTAAAAGCAAAGTCAGATAAACTGGGCAGTTATCTGCTCCATTATTTGTCCACTGTCGATCACGATAGCTGAAACAGAAATTAATGACAGAATAGTTGACTTAGGGGTGCTATACAATGTCTGAATATATCTGTCATGGACATATGTTATTTTTCCAATTTTTATACCCAGTGGATCAATTTGCTGCCAAAAGTCTACAGAGCAACGATTTCACCAGCTTACAAACCATTCTACTATGGGAGAGGAAAAGAGAGGGAGAGAGAGATTTTTCTCAAGGAATACTTTCTTGTATATATGCAAACAAATAAATGTTTTCATTTTGCAAGGCCCCACTGAAAAATGTAAAGTGTTCATTATGCTTCCATGATACAATGTATTGGTAACTATCCACCTATATATGTTTTTTTCCACTATTTTTCAAGTATTTTACATCCACCTAGAATTCTGCACCATGCATATAAACTAGAGTAACAGCAATTAAAATATAATATAATGTCCACTCCAAAATGAACCAATTGGCCATTGTAAACTGCTTCCATTCTAAAAAAAAAAAAAAATGTGTAGTCACTTATAGGGCAATAACCAATCACTGGCCTCCAAGAAAGGAGAAAACCAGAATGTACTATGTAATGTAAACATTCTTAATTACTTAAAACTCTAATTAAACCTATTTTGTGAATTCTAGTATTTTAATTATTTGAATGTTAATTCTTCAAATGTCAAATACTTAAATTTCATAGTTTTATTTTAAAAATTATCTGTAGACAGGAATATGAGGGTGCAAATAGTGAAATAAGGGAAAGTCTTTTAGAGGTTTTTAAAGATTCAATTAAACAGTCATATTTATACCTTTTTCCCCATTTTTCCTTTTTTTCTTTTTGCTAGAAAAGCATTAGTTGAACCACTTTGCAATGGTAGAAGACTACAGTTTTTAAAGTGCTTTAAATACTAAATTTCTAATATTTTACATCTGCCTAGAAACAAACATCTATGTCATATTTTAAACAAAGAAATAAGAAATAAGCTAGTTTTTTTTTTTTTAAACTCATAGATCTACCCATAAGAGAATACAATGAATAGAAGCAGATGGAAGGAAGGGTGAGTGGCTCCCAACAATATACAGAAAGACAAGGTAAATCTTGCAAGTCAATTCACTGTAAATCAATAAACTGATTTACAGATAGATAGACAGATAGGGCTGAACAAGTATCAACATAAGGCATTTCACAATCCTTGTGAAAAGATTAATCTGATATTGACACCTGAAAACCTCATTATAAAATTGACCTATGGCATGTATTTTGGGACAGCTCTAAGAGAAGGATCCAGCATAGATATTTGGAATCAATAAGATTCCTAAATTGGACTGGGTACATACTACGTATAGGTAGGGCCAATGTCTCCTGAAAAACACAATGCATGCTTTCAGAGGTTCCACAAATGGTTTCAAAAGGCATATAGACATTAAATAGCATCAACTCCCATAGCAAGTTATTTCCTCTTTAATCAATATGATTATGTCAAGAAACAAGTCTTATTTTAGTGCCATTGTATCATCAAAAACTCTCTGGCATGTGGTAAACTACTTTAGTAAACAAAAAACAAACAAAACAACAACAAAATCTCATAAGCAGACTTCTATTTAACAGGTATCCAAATAAACTTCTACTTCCTGAGTTGCAAGTCACAAACTGACTTTTAGGTCATGATATTTCACCAAAGGTGTTCCAAGCAGTCTTGCTCTGCTTGGACATGAAATAGCCTTTAGGGAGCTTCAACACACACACAACTCTAAAACTGACTGACAAAAGGAGTGTTCTGTGTTTTCTTGAGCTCATACTTCTGTGGTCAAGATCTCTATCACATGAGAAATATTTTAGCTTTAGTGTTTCATCATAGCTGATGATGCAAGCATATTCAAGGGACATTTAAATTTTGTTGAGCTTTCTTTTCTTCCACATCTCTATCTTCAACCAGTCCTGATGTCACATAAGGCAAATACCCAGCATAATGCTAAGGTAGATTTTCTTTCAACTGGATACAACAATGATCTGTTACCTGACCAAACAGACTGATCCCCTGCCACTTTATATTTAATAATTAAGATCAAATAACATAACAATAACAAATACTTTAAAAGAGGCTAATAAATAACTTGCAGAGAATGTGACCTCGATAACATTAAAGTACCTGTCTGGTCAGCTTCCTTAAGTGCATCAGTGTTTCCAAAATTTCCCCTTAAGAAACCACGGCCGATCAGACCCCACCCTCAGGGCTTCCATGTGGCGGCCAAGGCCAAACTTAAAGAAGCCCAGTACTCTAGCCCATGCTACCCCTTTCCCTGAGGGGCATCACCTGCCTCCTTCACACTGGCGTCTCTGCGAGTGCCAGGCTCATCTCCTCCAGGAAGTCTGCTTCACTTGTCGTATGCAGTGTTCAGTTTTCTCTCACCCTAGTCCAATAGCACCTTCCACGTGCTTCTAAATTATAACATATAACACACCATGGGCATATTTTTTTGCATGTAAGTTTCCCAGAAAAACACCCTCCCCTCAATGCAAGGTTATAGAGAACAGGACTCTGTTATCAACCATCTGTGGATCTCCAGCCACAAAACCTACCAAGGTGTTATACTCTGGGAGCGATGTAATACCTCTACATTGAATGAATGCATTACTGCATGACCTCAGAATTGTTGCAAATTTCTGCACTAGGGGAAAATCAGAAAAATCCTCTCATCATCTCTTATATATGGTAGAGGGTGGAGGAAATGTCTGGTATATAAATTCAAAAATGTGACTGAATGAATCTCTAAGTGGTGTTCATGAGGAATCCAAAATGAGATGAAGTCCCAGTTTCTTATGTTTTAAAAATCCTTATTATTAAATACCTGCTGCTTTAAATTTTTACCTGAGAATGCTATACTACTTACTTATTTATACTACAGTCTAGCATTTTTCATTTAAATAAGACCCTCTATCATTTTCCCTTAGTTTGTTAGTAGCTGTCATGTATAAAATAACCACAAATAAAAGGAGGTGGAATATAAATGTTCAGAGACAACACAGCATGACAAGAGGAGGTGAGAAAGGACGTTGCACAACGCTGGCCGCCTCCCCAGGGGACGAGGAATATGGGGCAAGTCACATCAGGAACCTCGTGACTGTTCAGTCCAGGCACACACACATATGCCAGTGTATGTATACTGTTCTTCTCTTGGAGGTGTAATCTTTCAGAATCTTTTGATTCGCTATGTTGTGCAGGCCTCTGCTGCTGTAACTTAAAATACCACACTTTTTTTTTTTTGCTTCATGAAGCTAAGGCTAAGTTCCTTCCTGAAATCCTTCCTCAGCTTCTAAACTCTCCTACCACAAAGAAATTTAATTTCGGCAAGGGAAAGCCAGAGAGGAAGTTTCCCAGGTGGGAAAGCAAATGAGAAGGGGAAGAGGAGAAGGACGTATTTTGACAGAATCAGAGCACCAAAGGATTCTGGGACCAAATCAGAGCACCAAAGGATTCTGGGACCGGTGTCACGGAAACACTTTATGCTCAGGTGTGTGAATACGCTGGGACCCTGAAAGCCTAGGATCTGGGTTCCCGGTCAGCCTCGGTTCAGGTTAGCTGGGTAATTAAGCACATGTCATTTCCTATTCTGTGACTTGGTTTAATTACCTATAAAGTGAGGAATTTGTCTTTTCCAGGGTTGATCTTCTGTGACTCAGGGAATGTCTATGAATTATTATTTCATGCTTTAATTTGCATCAACTCTAGTAAATGAGAACCATTGACTCATTCAAGGTATATTAATTTGCTTGGAGTCTGCTAGGTCAACAAAAATAATGTGGTTGAAAAATAGAACTGGTATGTTCCTTCTTCATGCCAATTCAACAAACATCAGAGACAAGAAAAAGCTTTGCTTCAGAGTGAAACAACATGTTCTAACTGGTGCCACAATGTATAATATACATCACAGGGAAAGCATTGCCAAGCAGGGAAAAGCAAAGCTTTAATTTTTTCCACTTGGAATTAAAAGTGTTTTTTATTGCATTTTATGCCTACAGCTTTAGAGTTTCAACCAGGTGCCCTAAAGCTGATGAAAGAGAGCTTAGAGCGTTCGATGACACTTTATCATCTCCCCGGGCTCTACTGCAGAACGGTGAATTCCGAGTGGTGCCCTCTAGTGGAGAAACACTCTGGTTGCAAGTTCCTTTTCCTGGGAGAAGAATCAGATCTACAACTATTTGGGATTTTTGTGATGGGGGCACCATTTCAAGTGATTTATGTCTTTATTCTTATCTGTGATACCGCATAAACAGCACACAAGACTTGGTTAAAGAGTCCCAAGTCTGAGTCCTGGGTTGCCCATCATGTAACTATGTAAATTTGGGAGTTAATTTCTGAAAGTCCCAGAGTTTCCATCAATTATGTGAGTGTTACCTTCCAAGATGGGTTGTGGTATTAATTAAATGAAGTAATACATCCACATGTGCTTTTTAAAATGTAAAGTATCCATTTTTATTATAAGTAAAGTTAAAAATAATACTGAGACCTTTCAATGATTAATCAATATTAATAAAGTACATCTCTGAATACTAGGTAAATCAGCATATATTTGAATTGTTTTTAAGTTTTTTTCATATTTATCATCTTTGTCAATCTCCTCTCATACTTATCAAGCATCTTCTCTGAACTCATAATTGCATTATTCAAGTAAAAAAAACTTTCATGAAATTTAAATAATTTACTTAAGAATTATCTCAAATCAACTGAAGAGTTAATAAGAGATCTGCCAAGCTCCTGGACTTAAATAAACACAAAAATTACAACAGTTAACAAAATCAAATAATTTAATTAAAAATGTCACCTATAATCCCAGGCTTCCCTTGTGGCTCAGCTGGTAAAGAATCCAATGTGGGAGACCTGGATTTGATCCCTGGGTTGGGAAGATCCCCTGGAGAAGGGAAAGGCTACCCACTCCAGGATTCTGGCCTGGAGACTTCCATGAACTGTATAGTCTATGGGGTCACAAAGAGTCGGACATGACTGAGTGACTTTCACTTTCACTTCACAGAAATCCCACTTTAAATAAACATATAGAGAGTAAAAGTATGATAGAAATATGACACTTTAACATTTGTCCAATTGAAGATGAAATTCCTTCTCAAAGAGCTTCTCAACAAGCTACTTTTGTACAGCAGAAGCACCTAAAATATATGAGTGATTATCTATGGATGGTGAGATTATCTATCATTTTTTCCTTCTTTTTATTCTTGTATATGTTAACAACATATCACCAAAATGATCTTTATTAGGGGTAAAAGCATTATCTTAAATGAATTCAAAGTAACAGGTAATTCTGTGGGACGTGGAAATTGACATCGATGTTTATCATTTACCTACCCAAGAGGGTAGAACTCCCTTCCTCTCTCCCTGGTACTGTCTCCAGGTAGCACACACGTACCTTGCTACATGCAGACAGTGGCAGACTATATACTCGCAAAGCATTCCTCCTGTTTTCCCAGATGTCTTTATGTATCACCCCAGTCCACACACTCTATCTGTCCTTCCTCCTGCTCTCCATCACATGTTTTTAAGACTAAGAACTTTTAAAATTAAAAGCACAGTCAGTAGGTAAGTAATATAACACTTTTCTGTCTGAAACTAATCAATTAAAATTCTACTATAAACAAGCAAAGTAATCGATCTTTCCAGGTCTGCCTCTATGGTAGTACTACAGAATCAGAGAGAAAAGCCATGTTCAGGATTAGCCAGGAAGACAGACGGAGAGGGAATGCCCAGGAGCGGGGCAGTGACACTGAAAGTGGGAAGGTGGGGTTTAACTGGGGCAGATTTGAGAGTCTGAATCAGGTGGCAGAAGCAAAGTACAATGTGGGAAGGAGAGGGAGGAATTACTGCTCAGCCCAGCCCCTCCAAGCACACTGTGTCCTCATGTGTAGGTTCTGAGGCCAACTTAAACCTCCGGGAAACCCTAGACTACAGAACTGCTATGCTCTGAGCCACGGGAAAGTTCCAGCTTCCCGAAGACACTGGATTGTCTTCCTGAAACCCCTATCAGCCAAATCACAGTTCTTAGTTCACTTTTCTCAGAACACCATGAACTTTCCTTCACAGGACTTACTACAATTTAAGCATAAATTTTATTTATGTGAGTGGTGAACCTTATAAGCAATGGGATTCTAATAGAAGGGTTAAAATGGTCCCAGTTTATATATGATCACCAAACTCAGAAGGACTCTGTGGACAGGCCCCCAAAACTGCTAGCCTGGTTAGCATTTCCAAACCTCTCCAAAAGTCAGTCCTGGATCGGACAAATATGCGTAAAATCTCACAAGTCTCAGTTATTATCATTCAGGTTCAGAATTACTGTAAATCATCTCATCAACCTCTTTAACTTTTATAATAGATTTTATAATTAGTGCCCCGAACCACAAGAAACAAAATAGAGCATAAGAGAGAAGACATATTTCTCCTTATTAAATACCTTTGATTATGGATCTAGAGCAACCCCATAATCAAAAATAATGAAATTACTTGTAGGAGTGGACCTGAACTGCTCAGTCAACACCAGTCTGTCTGCTCTGCATGATCTGTGAACTGGAAACTAATTATGTAACTATAAATGGGCCCACGTTAACCCTTAATCCTCACAGCATTTACCAACTAATCTATTCAGCACACAATCTCACTCACCATGAGGACCATAAAGCAACTGTCCTAAAACTGGATGCATCTCCTCAATTTGCTCTTCCTCCTCAAACATCTGAATGTCCCTTTGATGGCCCATCTGAGTTCAGCTTCCAGCAATCAAAACAGTAGCTAGATAGAACCCTCCCAACCAACCACTACATATTGTAAAGTAATTAGCCTCCAACTAATAAAAATAAATGAAAAAAAATAATAAAGTAAAAAAAAAAAAAAAAGAACAGAGAGGTGATTGTTTAAAAAAAAAATCAGTTAATCTCTCAGGAGCCTAGAAAATAGGATTTCTCTCTAAATATATCAAAATGAATTTCTGACTTCTGCTAATCCATCACCAAAGCCTTAACGGGGCTCCTACAAGAATTGTGTGCACAGGCTGTGAGGAATTGCTCCTTTGGTCTAATACCTTGACCAGCCCTCTTCTGTTTTCCAATGACTTTTCTTCTTGTGAAGTATTTTTGGTCCTAGAAACCAAAGCAGGTTATGTTCCTTCTCTTAGAAGAGAATTTAAGTCAAGAATGCCTTTAAAAATAACCCCATATGAGTGAAAACATACTGTACTGTGAAGCCAAAAAAAAACAAAAAACAAATGAACAAATCTAACAAAACAGAAATAGATCCACAGATACATAGAACAAACTGGTGGTTGCCAGAAGGGGTGGAGGCAATGGACAGAGTAGGTGAATGGATTGAGAGGTTCAAATTACTAGATATAAAATAAACAAGTCACGGGGTTGTAACATACAGCACAGGGAATATAGTCAATAATGATGTGTATGGTATAAAAAAATCAAATCACTATGTTGTTACACCTGAAACTAATATAATATTGTAAGTCAACTATACTTTGATGACATAAACAAAATAAGATAAAAACACTATGTATGATATTATAATGGTGGATACATGTCCTTATACATTTGTCCAAGTCCTCATGACACTAAGAGTGAACCTTTAAGTAAAGGATGGTCCTTGAGTGATTACGACCTGTCAAGGTAGCTTCACCAGTTGTAACAAATGCACCACTCTGATGAGGGATGTTGATAATGGGGGAAGTTCTACATGTGAGGGGCAGGGAGTATATAGAAAACTTCTATACCTCTCTCTAAATTTCCCTGTAAATCTAAAAGTACTCTTTAAAAAAAGCAAATCTTAAAAAAAAAAGAAACATTTACCCCAAAGGAGTTTCCTTACCCAAAACGTTTATCATGGAGCATTGGTTTTTGTTCCACTGTCATCATTATCAACAGAGCACATGAGGGTAGGAAAGGTGAGCTCTGAGAGTCTCCCTGAAGGGGTGAGGAGCCCCCGTAGACAACCCCTTGTTTACTCTGCCTGACTTTATAGGGAAGCTTAACCACCTGTTCTTTGAAAGGGTCTCCCCACAGGCACTTTTATCCCCCTCCCACTGTTCATCCTCATTCCCACTGTTAAGTACTAAAGAGATCGATACCATTAAGTAGGTCATGAGGTTGAAACCCTATGATGAACAAGTTTCTTTATGAAGATAATCCCCATTTCACTAAAAGCTTTACATCCTGGGGAAAGGAAAACAAAAACTACCCTTGTCATGACTCACCAAAAAAACCAGACTAAAAGGTGTTTGTAGTACATTCTATGCATTTTAGGGTCTGTTCACTCACAATGATCCTGCTTTCTTTGGGACATTCCCCTGAGAGTATCTTTTTTCTTTTATTCCCCATAATGATGACAGCGTCACAGTGCTGTGATGTGGCTGTAACTGATTGGCCAGAAGTTGGCATCTGAAGGAAGCTGGACCAAGTAAGTGTGCACCTTCAGAAATCTGGGCAGAGTTCTGAGGTGTCCAGTCAGTTCCTGGCTTGTGATAGATAATGGTGGGAGTGGAAACACTGGAGTGTCCACAATCCAGAAGGAAGGCCTCCAAGCTTCTGCTGCGAAACCCACTAACTATCCCTAGTTCCCAGTCATCTCAAAGCACAGCTCTTCATTTTTCCCAGCCCGAGATACCACAAAATTCTTTTTTCTATAAGCTAGCTACCTCACTTCATTTCTATAATAAATAGACTTATTTAATGCCTCTTTTGCATTGCAAAAATTGAATTGCAAAAATTCATTTGAGTGGCACAAAGTGAAGCAAATTATTTGTATTTGGTCTCATTTCTGACACAGGTAACCATCATTGCCTGCGTTGCTGGAGAGGGTATGACTATTCAACTCTCCACACACTCCCCTACGAAGGAACACTTTGTGTCCAGTCAGTATCTGCTCTGATCTTGCAATTATGCTCTTGTTTGGATTGGCAAAGCAAGCTATATAGAACTTCTTTCTCTATCTCTACAAATTTGCTGTCTTTATCCTGAAAGATTATTAACTCACCATGTGATTATAGAAGCGAATTCTGGGAAACTATGTAGAAGGATCCTGGATGTGAATGACAACTCACCAATCAATTCACTGTCTTTCTCAGACATGTGTGTGTGCGTTTTGGTTGCTCAGTCACGTCCGAATTTTTGTGACCCCAGGAACTGTAGCTTGCCAGGCTCCTCTGTTCATGAATTCTCCAGGCAAGAAAACTGGAGTGGGCAGCCATTCCCTTCCCCAGGGGATCTTCCTGACCCAGGAATTGAACCCAGGTTTCCTTCATTGCAGGCAGATTCTTTACCATCTGAGCCGCCAGACCTGCATTGCTATAATTTAGCAAATGGCAGCTACAGTTAACTTGACAAATAGGTGGCCACCAGCCTGGTACTTGTGTAACTTTATGTTCTTCTTTCTTCTTATTTTTCATAAACCCCTTGGCACCTCATGCATAAAAGAAAGGATAAAAGAATGAATAAAGGTATAGACAAATAAATGAGATTCCCATATGAGGTCCAAAGGTTGAATAATGTTATTCTCCTCTGTGAAACCCAGCAGAAGAAACACGCATAAATATGCATACATATACACACATACAAATATGTTTCTTACTATTCAGTATCATATGTTAGGTTTAAATTTGTGCAAAATGTATATAACAGATGTGTATATATCATAGGAAATACAGATGTACATATGTAGGTATATACACATATAGATGTATATAGATGTACATATAAAGTAAAGTAAAGTGAAGTTGCTCAGTCATGTCCGACTCTTTGTGACCCCATGGGCTGTAGCCTACCAAGCTCCTCAGTCCATGGGATTTTCCAGGCAAGAATACTGGAGTGGGTTGCCATTTCCTTTTCCAGGAGATCTTCCCAACCCAGGGATCGAACCTGGGTCTCCTGCATTGTAGGCAAACGCTTTACTGTCTGAGCTACCAGGGAAGCCCATTTGTGCGTGTGTGTGACAGAGTCACTCTGCCTTATCTGACTCTGCGACCCTCTTGGACTGCAGCTCCTCAGGCTTCTCTGTCCATGGAATTCTTCAGGCAAGAACACTGGAGTGGGTTGCCATAGCCTTCTCCAGGGGATCTTCCCAACCCAGAGATGAAACTTAGGACCCCTGCACTGTGGGCAGATTCTTTACCATCTGAACCACCAGGGAATCCCATAAATATACATATATGCATGTAAATATATATGTATATATCATAGGAAATATGCGTAAGAAAGCAAATATTTTTATTCCTCATGCATGTCCTTAGAAGGGACTAATCAGGAACACTTTAAAATGAAGACAAAAACCACATGATTCAAAAAGGAGATAAATTAAACTCATGAGCTGGTCTGTATTCTGCCCATTTAAAATAATTTAACATGAGTTTCAAAGTGATATTGTAACCAGGTTCACTTCACTGAACCTATTTGCATATTCATCTGAATGCAAAGCACAAGATTAAAGTGAATTGCTGTTTAGCTTTCTTCTCTGGAGTTCTCCACAGGATCCACCTCTTGCTGACAGGCACACCAAAGCCCCTAGGGAAGCATTTACAAAATGGGTTTACAAATTTGTTTATTTGCAATACCCTCCTTGCCAAAACAAAAACTATCACCAGGATCCTGCAACTGAAGCAACTCTTGCCATTTAATCAGCTTCTCCTACTCATCCTTCACTCCATTCTTATTCTGTACAGTTTTAATTTGAGCTTATCATTATCCTATTTAACATTTTAAAAGTTATTTCACACGTGTAGCAAGATATCGAATATTCATTAGGTACCTCTTACACACTTAGTTTTATGTTAGGCTCTGGGTAGGCTCAGAAAAAGTTTTAGTGCATTGTTTTCTTATCAAAAGAATAAAACATACACATATTAACATTTCAAATATAAAAGGACATTAATTTGACTCCTTTCACCCCATTTTCAATACCTCTTCTGAGTTTTAGCCACTTTTAATTATTTCTCCTGAATCCTCCCAGAAAGTACATGTTTGTTTATATGTGTAAGGCTGAGGATATATAGGACACCCTCTGATGTATACATATCTCTCTCTATTAATTTAATCTTCAAAATAGCACATAACACTGATTTTTAATAAAATAAGTGTCTGACAATACATTCGCTAACTCACCAGCCCTGATATGCTTTTCCCATTAATCCATCCTAGGGTTAGTCGCTCAGTCATGTGCGGCTCTTTGCAACCCCATGGACTGTAACTCGCCAGGCTCCTCTGTCCATGGGACTTTCCAGGCAAGAATACTGGAGTGGGTAGCCATTCCCTTCTCCATGGGATTTTCCCAAACCAGGAATCAAACCCAGGTCTCCTGCACTGCAAGCAGATTCCTTACTGTCTGAGCCATGAGGGAATCCGTTCTAGCTTGGATATTTAACTCTATGTATGGCTTGTCACTTCAACTTCTACTGCATTAAACAACATTTGGTCACGTTCCAATTGAAACATACTGAATGAACTTATTTCTGAAACATTAGGCCCATCTTGAAAAAGATTACTCTATAGCTTGTCTATTTTAGAATTCTACTATATTTTACTGGGGTTTTTTAAGGAAAGGCAATTGATAGCACTAGGACAGGCTTAACCAATGATTTTAACATTGGATCTGAAATGCTGTGAGAAATATTTTTAAAATCCTGTTTATATATCATATGTTCCTTCATTCACTTATTTTAAAATAGTTGCCTAATATGTACCATACCCAGAGAGCCAGGGTTTCCCCAGTGAGTGCAGAGGTAAAGAATCCACCTTCCAACACAAGAGACATGGGTTCGATCCCTGGGTTGGAAGATCCTCTGGAGAAGGAAATGGCAATCTGCTCCAGTATTCTTGCCTGGGGAATCCCATGGACAGAAAAGCCTGGTGGGCTACAGTCTGTGGGGTTGCAAAGAGTCAGACAAGACTGAGAACCAGCACCACCAGAGAGCCTTGGTAAAGGAGAAGCGCTAGCTTAGAAAGATCAGAGGAGGAAGCGAGCGCCTACAGCTCAAAAAGTGTGCTCAGGTGGGACTAGCAGGGAGCAGTCCCATTTGCACGCATGGAAAGCTACAGCTTGTGCACAGAAAACAGACAAGGAGAAAACCCAAAAGCAGCAATTCGGAAACCAAGGTCAACTCTGCAGGTCAACTATGTTTTCATAAGAAAGAGAGAAGCTGCTTGAGTGAGATTTAGGATGTTATAAAGAAATGAAACTGCTACAGAAGTGAGTTCATCTGTCATAAAGATTTCTATGACATTGAAAATTGCTGTTACTGACAGTGTTAAAATAACTACATATTTACGTCGTCCAACAATAAATGTAAAAGAGTTTTAAAATGATAATACCAGTTTCATTACTAACAACCAGAAGCCTGAATAATCTTTAAAATGTGTTTGCAACTCTATTGTTCTTAAAATATATTACACTAAATATATGTAGTCAAAGATTGCTTCTAAGCTACTTGAAATAATTTATTTTCTCCATGGTTAATATTGTCAACTCTATATATACAGTTAAGTGCATTCACTTTGCTTTTTAATCTATAGATACTCTACTGTGTCTTTTCAACTCAATTTAATTTTTCAAATGTAAAGAATTTATGTTTCCAAAGTCAACATTATTTTAAAAGGTGTTTTCAGAGAAAGCTTGCTTTAGTATCTGTTCCCTTTTTTGAGTGCTTTATTAAATACATCTGCATAGATATACACAAATGGTTGTGGATCAAATATGTTCTTCTGAACCTTGCCTTTTAAAAAATAGTTTTACTTATTTATTTATGTTTGGCTGTGCGGGGTCTTCCTTGCTGTGCCTGGACTGTCTAGGTGGGTACGCGGGCTCCTTACTGCAGTGGCTTCTTTTGCTGCAGAACATGGGCTCTAGGGCATGCAGGCTTTGGGGGTTGGAGTGCATGGGCTCTAGAGCACGGGCTCAGCAGGTGTGGCTTTGTTGCTCCCATGGTATGTGGGATCTTCCAGGATCAAGGATGGAACTCGAGTCTCCTGCGTTGGCAGGCAAATTCTTCACCAATGAGTCACCAGGGAAGCCCTGACCATTGCCTTTTTCACTTAACAATACATCCTCAAGATCACTCCATATCAGCTGACAGTGTCCTCCTTGCTTTTTGTGACTGCATAGTATTCTGTCAGGGGAATGAACTATTTTACATTCAGCCAGAACCCTATGAATTGATATCTGTAACATTTCTAAGCTTATGGGTTAAAGCATTTTTAAATTTTGGATTATATGGATATAACAGAACTGATTTAGCTAGTATCATATTTCTAAACATGTAGGTTATTTCTAATATCTTCCCATTACAAAAAAAAAAATCCTCTAAGCAATAATTCTTTAGCAAACTCTATACAGATCCTAAATTATTTTATAGAATAAGCTTCTAGAAGTGAAATTTCTGGTTTAAAACTTTTACACTTGTTTAATATTTTATCTCCATTGATTTAAGTCCTATTTGACAGCTTATAGAATAATTCTGAATTTGAATGGTCAAATATCATTCTGTCATCCTGAACATAAAGTTTTTTCAAATCTTACAGATATCAAAAACTTAGAGATATCAAAAAACTGTATTAAAACAGAAATAAAAACTATTCTAATACATGAATCTATTCTCCACCATGAAAAAATGGCACTGGGTTTTTATACCTATAACATGGCGAACAGTTTGCTCTATCAAACTGAGTAAATAAATAAATGCAAGTTTTGACTGAAGGTGTTATACAAATGAATTTTATCTTCAAAGATTGTTTCATTTTAAGTAGCTATTGAAATATAATGTGAATATTTGCTTTGGGTTATAAGAACAAGTCTTTCCCTCTTTTACATATGCCCTTTTGCCTGTGGTGCAAATGTAGAAAACTTTGAAGCTATTGCCAAGTTAGAAATCTGAAGTTTGACTTTTCTGAAGAAAATGAGTATGTTCTACACTGTCTTCACTGAGAAGCTACCAGCAGGGATAAAGTCGTCTCTGAGTCAAGTGCAGAAATTCAAGAAGGAAAGAGAGTTGGGACGTCTTCCTTCCTCTAGACAGTCGTAAGACCTCAAATAATTTCCCCTGAAGATGCATCCCTCAGAAAACATATGGCATAGACGAATTCACTCGAGAATTCCACATAAAGCCATTTGTAGAGGAAACCCTGAAGGAAATTGAAATGACTAGTCAATGTTTTGATTCTGACCAGGGAAACACATAATGAACCTAGTTTGTACCTAGGGAACTACATACCCAGTGACAGACTATAAACAAATCAGCCAACGCCTGAGAGAACAGCTGGTATAAAGATAAAAGAGCTACTATTTACCAAAGATAGATTCAACAGAACAGAGATTCTTGGCCAACAGAAACTACTGGTACACAAGATCCCAAAAAAACCATCTGAGGAGCCATCTTATAGAATATTGATATGAAAGCAACTGTGCTACAGACCTCATCTGAGCTTCACAGCAAGTACAATTAAAGGAATAAAAGATGAGGTTGGGTTGAGGACAGATAGAAGACATACAATATGAGAAAACAGGCTGTAGGCAGAGCTCCACTGAATGGAGCAAATAATTCTGGTAGATGGAGATTCTAGCGATAAAGACTCTCTGCCCTTACTGAAATAATAATTCATATTTTAAGGCAAGACAAGAAACATGTAAACATACAGTTTTTCTCTGCCAGTTTGGGCCCCCTCCCTCCCCTCGTGTGTGCTGTGCGGCTGCATTACGCATCAACCAGACCTCCCCAAATGCAGAAATACCTGCTCAACCATAAACATTAATTTTTCTTCTTTCAGAGCCAGCCACATTACTCCTTAGAAGATAACATTGCTTTCTCAACTGTGTGAGGGATCACAATGATCCACCACTTGCCATGTACCTGCAGATATCTTTGGTGAACTTTATGAATAATGCCAGTGTATCTTTTCCCTTAAGGATAGCAATTGGTACAGGACAGACTCAGTCAGATGACCTGAGAAGATACTGGTCCACATCTAATGGAAGTTCTGAGCTTAAATACACAGGACTTTATTAATGTTACTAGCTGTATTACTTGTATCCTGCCTATTTTACTGGGTTATTTCTTGCCTTGCCAGATGTGTGACTGAGCCTCTAATAAAAATAATGATGACTGATGACTAGGCAACTTGAAATGACTGATCAAATATATAATCTTATAAGGTCAATGGTTGTTATGTTGTAACTCTGGTTTTGGGAAGAAGCAACAAGAGGGAGTCATTTGCAGGACCATAACAGACTAGCAAGACAGATAGTGCAGAGGCTTCTGGATGCTGTTAACAGGGCTAGTTCAGTAATAGCACAATAAGTGGCCTATCAATGAAACCCTTGCCTGACTTAAGAATGAGCATTCTGAGTACCCTGGGACACACTGATGATGAAACGCCTCCAAAACCCTGGTCGAAATTAAGACTGAAAGGGAGGGACTATAAAATGAAGAACATGACCCACCATCCAGCTCTACAAGAATCAAGTCATTAGCCACGGCAGTCACTGACCTATAGCACACCCTGAAAGGAATTCAGGGTGAGGATCAGGATGAGGCATTTTGTGCTCTGGGAAAACTGGTAGAACTGACTTTCAGACAGATATGCTCAGGAGAAAATTTTGTGAACCCCGTTTCTTGTATCTTCCTATATTCAGAGAAGCACTAAAGCCATTAACTTAGAAATATTATTTCCTACAAATAGCAGTAACCAAGATGTATGCTTGAAATGCATCCACCCCTTGGCCAATGTCACATACATACTGACCTCTCCCTTACCTCTTTGGAACAGTTTTCAGAGCTCTCTGGGTTATGATCCTCAGGTTGGCACAAGTAAGTTTTTCCATTTCTTTCTTAGATTGACTATCAATTAAATGTTTTATTGACAGTCTTATAGAGCCAAACACAAGACATCAGTGACTGAAGCCAGCCAGATGACAGGAATGACGAGTACGCTGAGGCGCCAAGGGTGCGCTCCCACCTAAAGACAGCAGGGGCCGTGTTGGCTCAGCTAATAGTTGCCTCTGAGGGATTTGGGTCCAGTACTGCCTTACTGCAAGGCCTCCCTCACGGGGCTTCCCAGGTGGCGGCAGTGCAGGAGACCTAAGAGACATGGGTTCAACCACTGGATAAGGATGATTCCCGGAGAAGGGCATGGCAACCCATTCCGGTACTTTTGCCTGGAGAATCCCATGGACAGAGGAGCCTGGCAGGCTACAGTCCATGGGGTCACAAAGAGCTGGACACGACTGAAGTGACTTAGCCATTTGCACATTGCCATACTGTCTGATTTTTTTCAAGAAAAGCTAGAAAACTTTTGTGTGAAGAAATCAAACCATTATGTTGCCAACACAATTTTTTAAGTTTTAAAAAATTATATATAGGCCAATCAAAATATGTCCACAGGGCCTTAATTTTCTATCTCTATAATTGTCCTCAGGCTACTGGGCCTTACCATCCTCTTCTCCCAAAAGGAATGAGAGAAGCTCGGAAACAACGAACATTACAAGGAGAAACCATCTATTTTTTAAGGGCAATAAATAATTCTTATTGACTTTTGAATTGCACAAGCTTTGTGACATCCCAACTTAACAATGTTCACTCAAAATAACTTCAAATATCTTTTACTTGAAAAAAAAAAAAAGCAAAGCTGAAATAGGACTATCACTTCCCAAATTTCAAACTGGTTCTTAATGGTGCAATTTTAGCCTTTTTCATCTTGCTAACGAAAATGGTACACTGACTAGGCATTTCATGTATTCAAAGGTGCTGACACAGCCCTCTGAAAAGAAAAGACCCATACCTTCCAATAATCAGTTGATTAATATTCTGACTGAGATAATCAAATATTTTGTGACTGCTTAGACAGAAAACATTAACTGCAAGGCCAGCCTAGTGTATTTTGAGAGCACAGATTGGAGTTGGTATTTTACAGCTCCCAGAAGAGTATTAACTGTATTTCTATCTCTTTTCAAAGGCAATAGCTATTTTTAATCTGAAAAAAAATTTTTTTCTATATATTAAAAAAAAAAATCACCCTGCCTCTGCAAATACGATTTTTTTAGAATGAGGGAATTTACAGTTGCAAAGCACACTGGAGGTCATTCAGGTCAAACCTCTGATTCAGCGGGGAATTCATGCTGTAGAACCTCAACAAATGACTAGTAGTTTCCGCTTAAGTAACTGGTGAAAGTGAACCCGCCTCTAAGGATTTAGGCTCGCATGCAGAATAGTAAAACTGTGACCTGGAATGCTTTCTCTCTCCCCATCTCAAGTCCACACATGACCAAGTGAAAGATCCTGGTTTCCCTGGAGGCTCACTGGTAAAGAAACTGCCTGCCAATGCAGGAGATACGGGTTCTATCCCTGGGTCAAGAAGATCTTCTGGCGAAGGAAATGGCAACCCACTCTAGTATTCTTGCCTGGGAAATCCCATGGACAGAGGACTATAGTCTATGGGGTTGCAAAGGGCCAGACACGACTTAGTGAAGGATTTTGGCTTGTATGCAGAATGGTAAAACTGTGGCTTGGAATGCATCTCTCACCCCATCCCTGCTATTAACTCTTGCTATCATGTTCGGCTCTCTCCTTAGTAATCCTCAGCACCAACAAACACCCAATGGGCTGGCGTCCCAAGCATCCTTCGTGACTCACAAGTATCTGATTATTTAAAGCAGTGAAATATCACATTTGGCACCTCTCCTGAGAGGCAGCTGCTGTGTTTAGCTGGTGTGTGAGCAGTTGGTGGGTCCTGCCCACTGACAGGCCAAGTCAAAAATAGTCAGTGCCCACGTCAGCAGTTAAAACTACACAGTTTCACTGAAATCCCCAAATTTGTGGGACTAATGTGGTCGAAACAGGAAACAGAAACCTATGTGGAAAACAGAAAGGCAAACCACCTTTCTAGTTTGCTGGCCTTTTGGTCCCCTTAAAGAAGAACAGATCACTTGTCTTTATAGAATTGGTCTGAAATGCTTGAATCTGTGTCGAAGATATATTACCATCATAAGTCAAATGAATGTATCACGGCCCAGTTATTTCAAAACCAAAATAAATTATTTCAATTTTTACAGAAAACATATATTTGCTATGGAAATTGGACATTTTAAAATATTGATTTAATGTGGTGTAGAATTTCCAATAGTAAGGGTATCTGTGGTTTCTAGGGCTCTTAAAATAATGATCTGGAAGCTAGCTGTCTTCATTTTCCCTATTTGTATCCATGACACAGCTATTAATCTTTGGACAGTTACATATTATTAAAATATCTTCCAATTAATGTCGTCCTTTCACTTTCTTTCCTTGTTAATTACACGAAAAAGAAGCACTTAATTTGATGCATTCAGTTTTATTAATCTTGTACATTTTGTTTCTTATGTATTTAAGAAATATTTTCCATCCTAACGTTTAAAATAGTGTTTGATATTTGTCTCCTAAAATATTTATAGCTGTGCCTTTCAGAAATAAGCCTCATGTGAGGTAAGACTCAAATTCTATTTCTGTCAGCATGATAACAAATTGTTAGACCTATACTCTCACTGACTGATGATGCCATATCAGTTGCATATCAATATGTCATAAATGTAGATTCTGCTCTGGGCTCTCAACCGTTATTCAGGAGTCACTTTCTCTATGAAGCATAAATACCACTTCATTAAATGCTGCAAATGCAGACTAAGTCAATATCATAGAGAGTAAGTTCTCACACCACATTCTTCTTCAGGGAAGTTTTGGCCATTTTTCTTTCCCTCAAATTTTTAGAATCAGCTTGTCAAGTTTCTCAAAAATCTCTATTGGTACTTTTATTAAAATTGTGTTGAATCTCTAGCTTAATTTTGTAGAGAACAGGCATCTTCTGATGCTAAATTTTCTAATTCACTAATTAAATATCTTTATTTATTCTATTCTTCCTTAATGTCTTTTAAGAAGTTTTATAATTTTCTCTATAAAAGTCTTATGCAGTTTTTGTTAGATTTATTCTTATATACTCTAATACTTCTGTGCTATTGCAAAGATTATTATTTTTGAAGTACATTTGTTTGTTGATAGTGCATAAAAATTCAATTAACTTTTTTATATCTTACAGTCAGAAACATTGCTAATTAATTCTAATAATAAGTCTAAAAACATTTTGAAGTTTTTATTTGGGCAATCATTTTTTACAAATAATCATTTTCTTTCTTCCTTCTTTGTATCTTTTATTATTTTTCTTTTGTAATATCTTGGCTGCCCTTAATATAATGAAAGCTAGAAAATAAAATAATCTTGAATTTCTTTAGAAAAAGCACTACTTATTAAGGATATATGATCTTACTGTGCATAGTAGATTTAGTTCAGAGCATTTTGCTTGGGATTTGTACATCCATGTTCCTAACATAGTCTATTATTTTATTTTCTCATGAAGCTCTTGTGTGATTTTAGAAGTAGGATAACATTCACTTTCTAAAACTGTGTTCAAAGAATATTCTTTCAGTTTTTTATTTTTTGGAATATGTATAACATTAGAACTACCACTTGAAAGTTTGATAGAGTTCTTTTGTGCAACTAGTCTTTTTCACTGTGGGAAGAACTTAGATTACTCAGTTTTTTAAATGTTACAGAAATTGTCCTGCTTTCTATTTCTTCTGGAGTCAGTTTGGATCAATTATGTGTTTCTCAGAATTTGTGTTTCACTGATGCTTTTAAATCTGTTGACATAAACCTGTGTGTAGTAGCTTCTTATTACCTTGTCAATCTCTTTCATATTTGTGATTACGACCCTTTTCTCTATCTAACATTGGATATTTCTGCCTTCTCCTTTGCTTTGGATGGGCCTCATCAGATTTCTATTTTATTAATCTTGTCAAAGAACAACTTTTGGTTTTGCCATTCTATTTAGCCTTGACTTCTTATTTTGTTAATTTCTGTTCCTGGTATAATTATTATCTTCTATATTTTCTTGGGTATATTCTGCTGTTCTACTCTCTTCTTAAGAGAGTTAGCTCAGTAATTTTAACTCTTTTCACAGAAGTAAAAGAAACTGAGTAAGTATTTGTGACTAACAATGACAGATGTTTTTATATTATATTTTTATAGTTGCCCAAATCTCAAAATATCACTTACATTTATAACTAAAGTTACAGTTATTAGAACCACCACTAGATCTTATTACTAATAAAGGCATGTCTGTTACTAAATCACACATTTCCAAAAAGACTTTGATAACTATTTTTATATAATGGGTTTTATTATACTTTTACATATTTTATTTTATACATTAAGAATTACTATTATGTGAAGGAACCTATAAGCTCATCAGATTTCTATAGAGAAAAAAGTGGGTAAAATCCCTTTGGTTGGATCTTAATGCAGGATTAGCAGGTTTGGCTTCAACGCTTTGCCAGGAGCCAAAGTCTCCAGGTATTCAGTTCCTTCATAGGTGTTTTCCTTCATGTAGTTTGCTTTCTTTTTCATAACTTACCCCTCTGTGAGTTTTCAGCTCACTGAGTTTTATTTTTGCTAGGGTTTTTTTGTTTGTTTGTTTATGTTTGCCCTTGGATATTTCTCTTATTTTGTAGCAAATCCAGTGATAAATTAAATATATTACTGGTAATTTACCAAGTTTCACATTATATTTTAACAAAAACATCCTTTAGATTATGTAGCCCATTTAAGTGAAGTGAAAGTCACTCAGTCATGTCCAACTCTTTGTGAGCCCATGGACTATACAGTCCATGGAATTCTCCAGGCCAGCATACTAGAGTGGGTAGCTGTTCCCTTCTCCAGGGGAATTTTCCAAACCCAGGGATGGAACCCAGGTCTCCTGCATAGAAGGCAGATTCTTTACCAGCTGAGCCACCAGAGAAGCCCAAGAATATGGGAGTGGGTAGCCTATCCCTTCTTCAGCTAACGTTCCTGACCCAGGAATCGAACCAAGCTCTCCTACATTGCAGGCAGATTCTTCACCGGCTGAGCTACTAGCCCATTATTCTGCTACAAAAAGATGTCTCATCCAGAATTTTCCAACTTTTACTTAAGCTGGCTTGGGAAAAATGTCTATCATAATGTATTAAAAATTCCGACCTTCAGATTTATAGTCAAAACAGACTCTGTCCCTGGAAGGACAATTTTCCACAGTGAGCTCTTATACCTCTTACACATCTAACCCAAGATAGTCTTTCCTAATGGCAAAATTCAAAATTTTAAACATGGAAAACTAGTCCTCAGATTTTAAACATCAGTTGCTATTTCCTGTTTTAATAGGGACATACACAACTTTCTCTCTTTTTTAAAAAATTGGAAACAACCCTTTCTTTAATAAAATGGAATTCACATGAATGCTACAGACAACTCTTGAAGCTCTGTGTCTTGGTCCTCCATCTGGCCTGGTCTCCACCATGCCTTCTCTGCTTCCTCAGCCTCACAGCCAGAGCTTCAGAAGTCTCAGAATCCTGTTTCCTGTTATATACTATAATATCCATATTGACTGATCATTTATTTTTTCTGTATCTTTCAAAATTCTAAATCTCAGTGCCATTTTGCTTAACTTCCTACCTAAAAGGGCAAAGGCATTCCACTGGTAGAGGAATAAGTTGTTTCTTGGAACACAGTCTATACTTAAGACACAGTATCTTGTACAACATGCACAGTTGTTGCTTAAGCTCTAAGTCATGTCCTGCTCTTTGCGATCCCATAGATTCTAACCCACCAGGCTCCTCTGTCTATGGGATTTCCCAGGCAAGAATACTGGAGTGGGTTGCCATTTCCTTCTTCAATATATACAGTATATGATATTAAATATACATATATATAGTATAAGACATTAAATATGCTTGAGTCATAATTATTTTCCTTTGTTTTCAAGTAATTCTGCATCTGGTTGCTCTAATTTGCATTTCCCTTCCACTTTATACTTCCATTGGTTTTAGTTATTTTTGTTCTATTTAGGCTTTTCAAATAAAATAGGCCAAAAAAAATTCTTGTTTTAACTTACATTTTATGACTAGTGCTGTTGAATATTTTATCTGTGTACTTAGAAGAGCTGACTAAGTTATTCCAGCAAAAAGTCATTCTCCTTTCAAATGTACCTTATTTTTCAGACTTAGGGCCAGTTTATGGTTAATTTAATAATTAACTACCAGTTTTCATATTATCAGCTTTTTGACTGAATTCTATGATGTGATTATTTTCCAAAGTAATTAGATCCAGTTCCTAGTGCCTTGCTGCTCAAATTCTTTTATGGTTTCTAGCTAATTTGTTTTAATTATCTAGGGATCAAACTAAATAAACTGAATGATTTGAAGTACCTGAATGATGGCATCTGGTCCCATCACTTCATGACAAATAGATGGGGAAACAGTGGAAACAGTGGCTGACTTTATTCTTGGGGACTCCAAAATCACTGAAGATGGTGATTGCAGCCATGAAATTAAGAGACGCTTATTCCTTGGAAGGAAAGTTATGACCAACCTAGACAGCATATTAAAAAGCGGAGACATTACTTTGCCAACAAAGGTCCATCTAGTTAAGGCTATGGATTTTCCAGTAGTCATATATGGATGTGAGAGTTGGACTATAAAGAAAGCTGAGCGCAGAATTGATGCCTTTGAACTGTGGTATTGGAAAAGACTCTTGAGAGTCCTTTAGACTGCAAGGAGATTCAATCAGTCCATCTTAAAGGAAATCAGTCCCTGGGTGTTCATTGGTAGGACTGATGCTGAAGCTGAAACTCCAATACTTTGGCCACCTGATGCGAAGAGCTGACTCATTTGAAAAGACCCTGATGCTGGGAAAGATTGAGGGCAGGAGGAGAAGGAGATGACAGAGGATGAGATGGTTGGATGGCATCACCGGCTCAATGGACATGGGTTTGGGTGGACTCCGGGAGTTGGTGATGGACAGGGAGGCCTGGTGTGCTGTGGTTCATGAGGTCACAAAGAGTTGGACACAACTGAGCGACTGAACTGAACTGAATGATGGCATCAGCTATTTTAGGGGTAGAATATTTTCATATAACTTCAAAATGGTCATTTGATTCAGTTGTAGCTATAAACACTTACAGATACAATTGGAGGAGAGAGAGAGTTAAATCTAGCACTCCTTTTTTGTAAATCTGGCAACCAATATCCAGAAAGGAAAACTGATTTACCAATATTACAGAGAAAGTTATTGGTAAATCTAGGATTAGAACCCAAATATCCTGTCTCTTTTCTACTGACTTATAAGGATTTTGCCATCATATAATTTTTTTCCAAATTGGAAAAAGAAATTATGACAAATAACACATTTTTATATTCAGATTGACATTTATATGTCAACTTCAGAAAAATATTAAATTTTCTCTGACTAGGATGTCAACCCATTGGAGCGGGAGGTATACGTTTAACCCACATTGGTTTTTGCTTGATAGTTTCAAACTCTTAAAAAACAATTAGGCTATATCCCATTTAGTAAGTGTTAGATACCAGCCACAGACTGAGCCTGCCATAATGATGTTTCTGGTATATTTTTTAAATGAATCTATTTCAGTGCCTTCATTTTTTTTTTAAAGAGCTTAACTAGAGTTAGTGATTTAATGAATGACTTTTTTCTGCACAACATCAAACTAAACATGGAACTTAGTCCCTATATCACTTATACCAAACCCAACCCACACAAACAACTTGGGTGTATAGTAGATCTTGATGAAACGCTGGAGGCTGCGGCAGCTTCAAATTTCTACCTGCATGTGAGTATATTAAGTCACTTCAGTCATGTCTGACTCTTTAAGACCCTATGGACTGTAGCCCACCAGGCTTTTCTGTCCACTGGGATTCTCCAGGCAAGAACACTGGAGCAGGTTGCCATGCCCTCCTCCAGGGGATCTTCCTGACCCAGAGATCAAATGCACGTCTCTTATGTCTCTTGTATTGGAAGGTGGGTTCTTTATCACTAACGCCATCTGGGAAGCTCCAAATTTCTACCTCAAAGGCGAATATGAACATTCAGCAATCAGGTTGGGAGAAGAGGTAGATAGGGACATGTTTTGAAGATGCTTCTGCAGATCAGCTCACTATTTTGGTTTAGATTGTATTTTTCTTTGAGGGATCAGGAAGGCACTTGGATCTAAGCAATCTCTTTAAAGGGAAGAACTTTCTGGTCAGCCTGCTGTTAAATGAGTGTCCCAGACCTTTCCTGATGACACAGCATTCAGCACACATCATGTTATGTCTCCTCCTTCTTCCACTTTTCTCCCTTCTCTGCCTTCGCAGCTCTCTTTGCACTTCATGAAGAGAAAAAAAAAATCTTTTCCACTGACATATTTACCCTTTTCTTGGATGTCTTGGTGCCAGTATGCCTTCTACAAACATTCAGATAAAATTCCAGCCAAAGACAGTTCACTGTGTATGAGCAATTCTAACGCCAACCACTTAGGTAATAACATTTTTTCACCATATTCTACATTAAGCAGAGAATCAGCTATGAGGGTTTAATGCAGACAGACAGTTTACCACAGCACTTAACAGTTTCCAAACTCTAAATAATCTCTAAACCATAGCATGTAACAATCTTTCAACTCTGCTTATCTTTCTCTGCTAAGCAGCTTCAGCCCTGCCCAACTCTTTGCAACCCTATACACTGTAGCCTGCCAGGCTCCTCTGTCCACAGGATTCTCCAGGCAACAATACTGGAGTGGGCTGCCATGCCCTCCTCCAGGGGATCTTCCCAGTGCAGGGACTGAACACATGTCTCTTACCTCTCCTGCATTGGCAGGTGGGTTCTTTACCACTAGTGCCTCCTGGGAAGCCTATCTTTCTCTACTTTCCTAAATTTGTTACATTCCAGATCAATTGCTTCTCTACCTAAGAAAGTAAACATTATCTTGCTCCTTCTACCAACTTCTCATCTTGTTTTCAAGCAGAGTCTTTCTCAGCCCTCCTCTCCACTGAAAAGGCCCTTTCTCCCAATTTCCCGTCTGGCCCCAACTGGCTGCCACCCCTTGCCTAGCTCTCCTAAATCAAGGAATAATTAATCTAATAATTCCCAACGTTTAAAGAATTCTGAAAATATATTCTTCTCCTTCTTTACTCATGGTTCTCAATTTTCAAATCAAGCACTCAAATATTTATTCTTCTTCTATTCTAGATCTTTCAAGTGAAAACGATGGTCTCCCATTTACATGCTCCCATTAGCACATACTGGCAGTAACTTAAAACTCCTACATTGAAAACACTCCGAGTGTCTTCCCACCAAAAAGATGACAAGTGAACAAGGGTAGACAATTTTCATCAAAAATGTCCATGTCTTTGTAATCGTGTTACACTGTTTCTCCCAAAACCAAAAGGATATATTTCATTATCCTCTCAGATACTGATTTTTATAAAGAAATGTTTAATAGTCATTCTATCTATAGTATCATATTCTGATCTCATTTCCCCCTGCTTTTCAGTCTCTAATAAAAATCACCATTCAATCCATATGTGAAACCATCCGGTAACAAGGGAATTTAAGGTTTCCCTAGTGGCTCAGTGATTAAAAATCCACCTGCCAGTGCAGAGACACAGGCTGGATCCCCAATCCAGGAAGATCCCATATGCCTGAAGAGCATCTAAGCCCATGCACCACAACTATTGAGCTTGTGCTCAAAAGCCCAGAAGTCACAACTATTGAGCCCACGTGCCACAACTACTGAAGCCACTGTGCCCAGAGCCCATGCTCTGGAACAGCAGAAGATACCACAATGAGAAAGAAGCCTGTGCCCTGCAACTAGAGAGTAGCTCCTGTTCTCCACAACTAGAGGAAAATCCTAGCAGCAACAAAGACCCAGCACAGCCAAAATAAATAAATAAATAAAATTATTTAAAATTTTTTTTTAAATAAGGGAATTTAATGTCCCTGGGAGAAATGTTTCTGTTGTGCTCAGTTAAGTGGCTCAGTAGAAGAAGAAGCATTTGTAAGACTTTGCAAAAGTACTGATTCAGTACTTCCAAACAAATTGTTTTGGGAGTCTTCATATCCATCATATCCTTTGATGATGGCTCTTCATTGTGAAAATAACTTTCCTTTATGAATGTCTTAAATCAGGCACTGATTTCATGAAATACTCTTTCTCTCTAGTTCTTGTTTCTTCTTTCTGCCTTTTAATATAACTATTTGGCTAGTCAAAGAAGGAATTTAATTGAGGAGGAGTGGGAAGGAAGGCAGACGGGAGAGAATGGACAAAATCTCAGAAGCGAACAAAATTAATTTTGACGTGCTGTATAATCTAGCAAGTGTCGATACAAGAGGCAGCATTATGCTCAACGAGTGGATATTTTACAAGAAATACCACTTAAGTTTTAGTAATTCCGCAGTGACCAGTCAGTCGAGGCAGGCATGATATTGATGAACAGTGATTCATAAGGTGAGATTCAATGCAAAATACGTTATGCATCTCCCACTTCATGGAACTTTCCAGGTTAGAGTTTTCTTTTTTCTCTAGTTCTCAAATTTAAGCCAAAATTGAGATGTTAACTCCATCAAGTAAGGGATAAATCTAGCAGTTCTTCACTTGTATCATAAAGGAAACTAGAGATATGAAAGAAAATCTTCAAGGCACCGATTCTGGCCTTCTAGTTATAGCTAATCAGTATGATAAGTTTTCTGTGGTTCTTTGCATCTTCAAAAATCTTCAGTTCTTTTGCCTTTATTATCAGTATTTCTTTCTCATCATTTAGTATCAATATGTATACACCATGTGACCCTGACTTAATATCTTATTATGTATGATATTTCAAACCCTATCAGACTGCAGCCCACCAGGCTCTTTTGTCTGTGGGATTTTCCAGGCAAGGATACTGGAGTGGTTTGCCATTTCCTTCTCCAGGGGTTCTTCCCGACCCAGGGATCAAACCTGGGTCTCCTGCACTGCAGGCAGATTCTTTACCAACTGAGCTATCAGGGAAGCCCATCAAGTAATAAGAAACAACCAAATATGTCTTCAGACACTGAGAAAATCTACTTCCATTTTTTGCAGGTTAAATCATCCCCATCCCAATAAATTTCCACACAGAACATTATTTTCCAGCTAAATATTTTGGCTTGTCTCTTAGAGAATCTTAAAAATGTTCACATATATCTAAGCTCCTGGAACCAATAATAAGATTCTAACTAGTTTCTGACTAGTGAACATTAATACAACTTATTCTACTAAATATTCTTATACAGAAATATGCAGCTGAAAGAATCTTATCTCCTAATGATCCTCAGTATCCCACAGGTACAAAGTAGGCTTGTAGCAAGCAACCCTTCTCCGAAGTCAACCATATGGAGAAGAAACCATAAACTCCCACCACTACCACCCTCTTTGTGATGGGAATAAGCTCACAAGCCCTTCCTGCTCCCTATTCTGTGGGTTACCAAGGAAACTGCATGTCACATAAATATACTTGGCATTTGAGAGGTGTTCCCTGAAGACCTACTCTTCCATTTGCTTTTAATGAGATCTTTTTACTGACGCACAGCTAAGTAACATAACAAACCCTAACTAACGGTTCCCTGAATTCATAGAAGTTCCTTGCAGTAGGGAAATGTACAATGCCAATAACATGGTAGAATCTGGTTCAAGCAATGGTCCCTCCCACGTCCAGGGGTCAGAGAAAGCTTCTATGTTGAATGTCTTAGAAGCCTCTTCACAGATCAACCCTCCTGAGAAAGATCAAGTCAGGGATATAGTGTTTCTTCAATGACAAAGCCCTCAGCTGTCTTCATCTTCATGGGCTTTCATTCCACTCTTCTTCCTCTCATGCCAAAGCCCCAGCCCCTCTGAAGTCCAGGATCCAGTGGAGGGTATCAACCATTCGTACCTCCATTTGATTCCACATGGTACAGAGGGAGGAGGAATTTTAGATCCTAAAATTAGGGTAAGAAGGGGCTGGAAAAAAGCCTCACAGTTGTCTGGACTTCAAAGTGGATATCTGAAAACCAGTAAGAATTTCTGTACTAAAAAGGTGAATCTAATACCAACATATCTCATGTTTCTCATACTGAAATGGTGTCTGAATCTTTGCTAGCTTAAAACTCACTTTAGAAACACTTCTAGCATGCCAGGCTTCAGGAAGAGAATATAGGTAGAGGTGGGAATGAGGAAAATCATTCCAACGTAAGTTAAAAAGTAAATTTTAATATTCATTTATCCATACCCAAAAACACTTTTATTGTTACCATAGAAAAGTTTGAACATATACAAAAGTTGAGAAAACAGTGTCATAATTCTTACACACCCATCACCCAGCCTCAACAACTATCAAGCTCAAATTGTTTTGAAACAAATCCCAATTATTATATCATTTCATCCATAAATATATCAGACTGTACCTCTAAAAAGTCATAACACCATGACTCTTTTTTAAAACATAACTATAATAACACTACCCAGAAAATAGCAAAAATTTTAGTACCATCAAATATCCAATTAGTCCAAATTTCTCAAAATGTCTCACAATTTTTTAATGTATTTGCTCATATTAGGATCAAAATGTTCTGAACTTGGTTGATACATCTCTTAAGACTCCCTGAATCACAAATTCAACTCTCCATCTTATTTCATTCTAATTCGTTTGTTGAAAGAATGAGAGTATTTGTCCTGTGTACTTGGCCCAGCCTAGATTTTGAAAATTTCATCCCTGTGGTCATTTAGCATGGTTCTGTGTCCCATGTATATCGATTAGATTCAAGTTCCTTTCTCGAAAAAATACCTTGGGGTGTGTGTGTGCTCAGTCATGTCCAACTCCATAGACTACAGCTCATGAGGCTCCTTTGTCCATGGAATTTTCCCAGCAAGAATACTGGAGTGAGTTGCCATTTCCTACTCTAGAGGATCTTCCCAGCCCAAGGATCGAACCCACATATCTTATGTTTCCTGCATTGACAGGCAGGTTCATTACTACTAGCACCACATGGGAAATCCTAGGAGTACCTTAGAATGGTTTATGTACCTTCATTACAAGGCAGTTAATAGCTGAGTGTCTCTATTTCATAATGTTACAATGCATTGTAATAATTACCTAGATTGTTTTAATTCTTTAGATGGAACTCTAAAAGATTTAGGCAAATTGCAATGTGTATATCCTAGAAATAAGAACTGAGGACTCAAAGATGAATAAGATATGGTCTTGCTCAGTAAAATCTTATAACTTAAAGGATGGGAAATAAGAAGCAGAAAGAAACCAACTGTTATAATGCCAGGCAGGCTCTGCCAATACCAGATAAGTTGGTAGTATGAGGTTGTCTAACAGAAAAAGGTCCACTGGCTAAGCAGTAAAGGAATGCACCCCAGATTAAACCAACATCAGAAAGAAGGAGTCATACAGAAGATCACTGGGAGTATATAGTGAAATTCAGCCTCTCTGACCATCAATACTTTTTTTTTCAGCTATACAATGAGAAAGCTGATTTAAAACTTCTTTAGGGACTTTCCTGGTGGTCCAGTGACTAAGACTCTACGCTCGCAATGCAGGGGGCTGGGGTTTGGTCCTTGGTCAGGGGACTAGATCCCACATGCTGCAACTAAGATACAGCAAAACTAAATAAATAAATAAATATGCACACTTCTTTAAGTTTTATTTGTCCTTCCTTTCACCTCTAAGTTTCTAGCAAACCATATACTTAACCTACAATATGCCCAAAATACTCACATATTTGTAGCAAAAGGATAGTTATCAAATCAAATGATAACAAAATTTAATAATGAAGTTATTTGCTATTCACTTCTCCCATGAAAGTGTCAGAGGAAGATAAGTCAGTGGTTAAGATATCTGAAGCATTTATGCAAAGGATTTCTGGCTAACTTCAAAATATGATCATTCCAATTCTTCACTGAGTTAAATTTAATTTTAAAGCATGACTTTCCAAGCACTCAGCGGATTGTGGGCAGGAGTATAAATTAGAATAATAACCATTTGAGGAGGAAATTTGGAAATATCTGGTAATAACATAAATTTACATACATTTCTGGCATTATAATTTAGGCAATAAATTCTATATGAACACTCACACAAATATGCAAATATGGTAACTGTAGCTTTATTTGTGATAGTGGTAAACTGAAAACAATTGGTGTTGTTCAGTTGATAAGTCATGTCTGACATACTCCTTTTCCAACTTAGAACCAGTCCATTGTTTCATGTCCGATTCCATTTATTTCTTCTTGACCTGCATACAGGTTTCTCAGGAGACAGGTAAGGTGGTCTGGTATTCCCAACGGTTTAAGAATGTTCCACAGTTTGTTGTGATCCACACAGTCAAAGGCTTTAGTGTAGTCAGTGAAGCAGAAGTAGGTGTTTCTCTGGAATTGCTTTTTCTATGATCCAATGGAAACAATTACACCCAACAAAAGAGGACTGATTTTTAAGATGCTAGTGATTTGTTTACAAAAAGAATACCCTAAATTTCCAACTGCTTATATGAACATCACTGCACAGTTTCGAGTGAAATCAATTAGTATACGGTATGTCCTGTTTAATTCTCATTTTAAAGTGGCTTTCTACTTGTGTATCTCTATGTATGTGTGTATGTATATTCATGTTTTTCATAGAAAATGTCTGCAAGTATGAAAAAAAAACAAAAGCTTTGTCAGTATTTTACTTTTAGAAGGTATAACTATGGATGATTTTCCTTTACTACTACTTCTATTTTATTTGAATGCTTTACCTGTACATATTGCTTTTCAAATTAGAAAAAGGGCATTAATTTTTTAACAAATGCTTTTATATTCCCAGGTACATTTCCTTTGTCTCCTCTCTCTTCTGCTTCAAATCCCCCATCGCATTGACCATGTCTTATCTTACCACAAACTCTAAGTAAGTAAATAAGAAAACCTTTGCTTGACGTGAATGTTCCCCTGGCTTCTGTCCCACCTCCTTCCGTCCCCTCACAAACATGTCCAATTTTGAGGCCACTCACACAGCTGTCCTTCCACACCTCCCCTTCACTTTTTGACCCACTATCTATCACTGGGCTTCTCTCCCTGTCACTCCCTGTCACTCCTGTCACTCCACTGAAATTTCCTTGATTAAAGTCATCAATGGCTTTCTGAGTGTCAAATAATGTGAGCCATGTTGAATCTTCATCTTGGACCTCCCAACTACACTGAACACTTTTCAGCACTGTGTTCCCAAGACTTTCAAGAATTTCCTCCTTGAGATACTGCAACACCATCGTCTTGGCATAATCTTCACACCTGTGGGATCACATCTGGAGTCTCCTCTCATGAATCCACTCATTTGTGTTACTCTCCAAATGTTCTTTTCTTTGTCCGAGTTCCCCCTGATTCCACCCTTCTCATGCCCTCAGGGTCTTTGATCTACTTTTCATGCTCTCTTATGCATCTTCCACATCTCCCTTCATCACTTGAAGTCATGTCACCAATGAGCTCATGTCACTTCATAAAGTAAACACACACACAATCATCCTATGCCCTCTGTTCTCTACCTCCACACAGAGTGATTTTTCAATTTTTCTTTTCTTTCAAAGCCTAATTTCTTAAAGGAGGAAACAACACTTGCTATTTAATCATCACCCACTCACTCTTCAGCCTGAAGGTAGATTTGGTAAAGAGCAAATGAAGCTGAATGTCAGGGCCCCTCATTGCATGGACTCCTTCCCAAGCCTTTATGCATGGTTTCGAATTCGTAATTGTGTGTTCTTTTTCTTATAAAGAGTCCCAAATTGTACAGCAGAAGGCCACCCATAATTTGAATTCTTTTCTCCCTCAGTACATTAAAAACTGTCTTCTAATCTAAACATTCCCCTGAAATTACTGTGACAGAGATCACAATTTATTTCCTAGCTTATAAATCCTTAAGTAATTCCGAGTCTGTTTGACCTCTTGGTGATTTTGTTGCTGTTAACCATCCTCTCCACCTTCAAACTGCCTTTTTATTTATTTTTATTTATTCCTTTTTATTTATACCTTTTTAGCTGTGCTGGGTCTTCATTGCTGGTGCAAGCTTTCTCTAGTTTCAGGGAGCAGGGGCTACTCTTTAGTTGCGGTGGACAGGCTTTTCATTGTGGTAGCTTCTCTTATTGCAGAGCATAGGGTGCCTGGACTGCAGTAATTGTGGCTCACAGGCTTAGTTGCCCCATGGCATGTGGTATCTTCCTGGACCAGGGAGTGAACACAAGTCCCCTGCATTGGCAGGCAGATTCTTAACCACTCGACCACCAGGGAAGTTCTGCCCTTTCATTTCAACATCCACCTTTCCCTGGGACTTTATACATCAATATCCTCTTCTCTTACTCCTTTTCTCTTTGCTGGCCTATCCGCACATTGAATTAATCATCAGGGCTATCAAGTACATCCCTGAAATTTTCCCTCCCATTCCCTGCCACCCTCTTTCAGGCTTGCTCTCAGCTTCTACTCTCGTAAGCCCCTAAAGTTACGTCATCTCTCTGCCTTCACCCACCCCCACCATTAAAATCCTTAAATGTGGCCTATAGCTTGAGGATGAAGTTCAGACTTTATAGTGTACAAAGTCTCCATGGCATATTCTTTCTCTTTCTAGTCTCATTTCAAAACATGGCGCAATTACTACTCTAAGCTCCAGTCAAAATACTTACTTTTCCTAGAAGGCGTATCCATGCTCTGTACCTACTGCTTACTGTACCTAAAAAACGATTTCTCATTCCGTTCTATTCTCCTACCTATCATTCTATCTAATTCCTACTCAACATTTAATATTCAGGTTAAGAATCACTCCCTGACTACCTTCCTTTAAATTAAGTTGGTACTATTTATCTATGCTACAACAACACCTGTTTTCTATACCTGCTAACTTGCAGTATTTATCACACACCTTGCAATTGTTGATTTAGTTGTTCCCCAACCAGACAGAATTCCTTAAGAACAAGGGACATGCTTCACTCATCTTATGCATTTAGCACCAAAAATTATGCTTGGGACAGTAGGCTCTCAACAGGTATTTGTGGAATAAATGAGTAAATAAATTAATGAATGTTCAAAACACTTAATAGAATCAGTTTGGGACTCTTTTTCCCTCTAAATCTTTCTGCCTAAAGCTTCTTTTAAAATTTAATCATAAGTTGAATACTCTGTTCTCTGTCTCAAATGAAACTACTAGTTTGATTCTTTTTGAATATTTTATGTTCATAAAATATTTCCTTTCATCAGTCTAATCAATATGTATTCAGTGCCAAATGGTATATGCACTAGGGTCTTTGGGGTCCCAACAAGAACCAGAGAATGAAAGATACTGTTATCAACCAGGTTATTGCCATCTGTGATTATCAGCCACACTACCAAGTTTTAAGAGAATTTATTCATGTAAAAGGAATCAGAGGTAGTACAAGTAAGTAAAATATCTATGGAGATATAATTTCAACAAATAGTATTATAGAGAATGATAGTTAGCAACAAAGTTAGGGTTATTAGAGTAAGAGATCTGAAAACCTAAATTCATGACCCTAGAACCTCAGCTGTTTTTGTATCTAGAAATCAAAAAAATAATTCCTGAGCCTGCTGTTGACTTCATGTCTTCTCTAGGACACCCTGAAAAGCATCGTACATATGTTCCAGGTGAAGCGAGAGAGAGATAGGCAAAATAAAAGAGAAGACACATTTGATGATACCAGGATATTAACAAAGTATATAGTATGAATAGGAAACATAGCTGGGATAAAGTATATTTGAATCATGCCCCAAAATGAAGCAGACAGCTGATGAATATCCACTTCCTTCTCTACCTCTAGGAAGTAAAGTTATGATTATGAAGTCATTGGAGAGAGGGGCTTTGGTGTGTTCTGCTCTCTAATGCTCATTTTCTCTCTTTTTCAGAGGGAGCTTTGGTTCATGAAAAAACTGGATCTCTACAGAACACAGACTGCTCCAAATCAGAGTCCAGAAAAAAAGGAAACAAAGCAAGTTAGTATGCTGTAACCTGTAGTACTCGCAGCATACTAGGACTTAACTCTGCACTCTTCCAGGTCTTAGGATCAAAGGATAAAATTAGAACATGCAGGTTTTCTTCTAGGTTAGCCTGCCTTATTAATGTGAATAGGAAAACAGCCAAAATTTCAGAGGTAGCATTCTGATCTAGAGTAAATATTACTCATTTTAAGAAAACTCTACTAAAAATACATCTTTATGTATTCATTTATGCCTTCAACAAATAGCTAGTAAATGCCTACTATGAACCAGGTACTGTCCTAGGTACTGGGAATACAAAGTGGACAAAATATATAAAAGTAAGCTTCACTAAGCTTCAGTGCAAGGCAAGCAGCCTGGCAATCAACGAAGTAAAATTCATAAAGTGCCAGATGAGGTAAGTTCTGTGGAGTAAAATAATACAGAGGGAGTGGATGGGGAACACTGGGCAGAGATGGTCATCTAAATAAAGTTGATTTTAGAAGCCTTCACAGAGAAGATGATATCTGACAAAGACCTGGAGGAGATGAGGGAGTGAGTCACGGGCACATTCAGGAAAAGAGGGGATAAGCCCTGGGGGTACCTGGGAGATTAACTTTCCAGGAAAAGAGAACAATCAGTGTCAAGTTCCTGAGAAAGTAGAGTTTTAGAGAAAGAAGGATATGACTGAGTGGGAGGAAACAGATGGAAATGTGCTGAGTCACATGTTAACTGCAGAGGCTGAGTGACAGGTACACAGGGGTTCAGTTTTCTATTATCTTTGCTATTATACATGTTTGAAATTTTACAAAGTATAAATTTTTAAAAGCAGAATAAGCTGGATCATTATATAAAATGAAAAACAACCTAGTTCAAAATAAATAAATGTGGGGCACTTCACATTTGATGTAAAAACAAAGACTTTCAAAGAAAATCTCTATCAATTAATATTTGTGATGATCAAGGCTTTCTGTGCCTATTTTTAAGCATTTCAGTAATGAAGAAGGCACTGGGCTGGGAGAATGGACACAGGCATTCTAGGTTTCTCTCTGCCACTAACTGACCTTGCAACCCTGAACTAGTGAACATAAGGGCCATGCTGTTCTGTCTCCCTATCTAAAATAATAAAGGAGTCAGACCAGATGGTCACGAAGGTTTCTTCCAAATCTAAGACATAATCTTTGTGATGGTTGATTTGCATTAATTTTGATTTTAGTGACTGCCTTGAAGCAAACATATGTTACTAAAGGGTAAAAAAAAAAAAAAAAAAAAGAAAAAACATTGTACCAATACAGAATCCTGAGAGATACAAAAAGCTGCCTGAGAATTAGGCAATTCCATTATTTCAACTCCAGACTCTTCTTACAAGATAAATAATAAAATGTAGAGCATAATCTCTGCAGAGATTTGAAAGTTTTTTCATTAAAGGCCCAGACAGAAAATACTTGAGGCTTTGGTGCCATAAAATTTTTGTTGCAACTTCTCAAGTCTGCCATTGTGATGCAAAAGTGACCATATGGAATATGTAGGTGTTGGGGGTCAGGGGGCTTTGTTTCAAAAACTTCATTTACAAACCAGCCAATAGGCAACATTTATGCAACAGGCTAGAGATTGCCAAGCCTGGCTCTTTAGCATTAACAGATATTAATAGAAGGACCTTAATATAACCAGAAAATAATAGAGATAGTAAGTCATATTCCTCTGCTTCACATTTAATGCTCATTCTCCTGTAGCTTAACAGGGACTAACAATGAGATCTAATGCTGTTGAGTTTTATGTCCTAAGCCTAGCCTTTTCTCACCATTCTGCTGCTTCCACTCCAATGCAAGCCCAACATCTCTTACTTGAATAACTACGGGTTGCTGTAATTCAGTTGCTCAGTAGTGTCTAAGTCTTTGAGACCCCTGAACTGCAACATGCCATGGTTCCCTGGGCTTCACCATCTACCGGAGCTTGCTCAAACTCATGTCCATTGAGTCAGTGATGTCATCCAACCATCTCATCCTGTCATCCCCTTCCCCTCCTACCATCTATCTTTCCCAGCATCAGGGTCTTTTCTAATGAGCCAGCTCTTTGCATAAGGTGGCCTGAGTATTGGAGCCCAGCTTCAGCATCAGTCTTTCCAATGAATACTCAGGGCTGATCTCCTTTAAGACTGATGGGTTTGATCTCCTTGCAGTCTAAGGGACTCTCAAGAGTCTTCTCCAATACCACAGTTCAAAAAGCATCAGTTCTTTATCACTCAGCCTTCTTTATGGTCCAATTCTCACATCCATATACGACTACTGGAAAAACCATAGCTTTGACTATACAGAACTTTGTTGGCAAACTACAGGCTGCCATATTGCAATTCATTCTCTACCCAGCAGGCAGAAAGATCACTTGTTTGAAGGAATCAGATCATTTCGATGTCCTGCTTAAAACCCTTCTTGGCTCTGGGACCCCCTTACCATGGCCTCTCAGACCTTCCACTATCTGCCCTTTCTGCAACTTCATCCACAGTCAATCTTTCTCTCACTTTCAATTCTCCAAGCTTTCTTTCTGTGTCATGAACAAACTAAGCTCATTCCTATCTCAAGGTGTCTGCATTTATCAGACCCTCTGTCTGCAATGCCTCTTTTACAGATTGCCATGTGGCTGCTTCTTATTCAACACTTATGTCTCACTTCAAATATCACCCCTTTGAAGAGGACTTCTCTGACCACATACTCTTTCCCTCATAGTTTTGTAAACTACTGCATTTTTATATTTCTTCCTAAAACTGCTCAGAATTTGGAAAGATACTACTTATGTGTGTTTGCATGTTTATTGTCTGCCAATTCCAATATACTGTGATATGTAATAGTAATGATTTTGTCTCTTTCATCCTTGTATCCCCAGCACCTAGAACAGTGCTTGACATTTAACAGGCACTCAATATGAATTGAATACACGAATAAACTACTCTTCAATATTTTGTGTTTTTAAGAACCTATATTTTTTCTTAAAATGGAATTATGCTATATATTTGTGCTTCCTAACTGTAGTCACAAATGACCCCCAAGTGGTATAATGGTTCTGACACAGTAAAAGTATATTCTTGCTCATATAACAATGTCAGGCAGATCGATGGGTTTATAGCCCCTTCATCCAGTCATTCCGAAACCCAGGATGGTAGAGACTGACATTTTAAATACGTGGTTTTCCAGGTTGTCCTGAGGTATCTCTCTTCTAGCCAGCCTGAAGATTAAGAATATTTAAAAAAAAAAAAAAAAAGTCCAGTAGATAGTTGGGGGAATAAACTTGCAGGCATATGTCACCTCTGCTCACATTTTGTTAACTTGAATTCAGTCACATTGTTACACTTAGATGCAAGGAATTCTGCAAAAGTTAATTTGAACTTAAAATAGTCACAAAATAACTGTAATACATGTAGATAAATTATCAAAATGTTTTTTAAAATATCTATCTCTGAGGAATGTATAGTTTTATGTTATTTTTTATATTCTGTATTTTTAATATTCTACATACAATTTATTAACAAAAACAAAATATAAGTTGATGGACTTCCAATCAACTTTAAGGCGGTAGTGTTACCTCTACTTCCCCTCATGTAATACACAACACCCTACATGAGGTTGTCCTGCTTTTGCTACATTTTTTAAAGAAACTTTACTTCTTGAAAGACAAGAAACTAGCTTCTGAAATTCTTCATATTACATCATTTCCTTTAATCATGTAACATGCTTGCCTAGCAAAGGTCTTTAATGTAAAGAAAGAAAGATTCTTATAGCTACCAAATCCAACAAAGAATGGGACACAGAACAAGATTTTAATTTGTCTCATTTTATAGGATTTTATCTATATATTAAAAATTTGGGAATCTCATTGTAAGTAGCTGTGTCAACTTCCTCACTCTAATTGCCTCAGAACTTCCAAAAAGAAGCAAGACTGAAAAAATTTACTCATCTTTCCTGTTTTCCTCCACTTAAGGGATCGTGGCTCTTGTCAAACATTAAGCAATACAGAGAAAGAAAAAGCCAATGATAAAAACATTCTAAAAAATGGACAACTGGGCTCTGAATGATGGAGTATTTACACTGTGTGGCATTTGATATCACATGTGTCTTCAAGTTGAACTAATTATTAAACAGCTAGAAATGATTTGTCTCTTCACAGACTTTATAAACAGTAGGTAAATGAGTCTCCAAATTCAAAACTGCATTTGGTCTTAGTTCATCCTCTAAAAGTGGGCCTTTGTTACCCTTCCTAAACTGAAGACTCTCAATGTGTAAACAAAAGCAAAATGTCATTCTGATGTCTCTACAAGTGACCCATAGAGACTATGGTTGAGCAGTTCAAATACATGTAGTACAGGGCTCCTTCCACATCTTGGTATTGTGGAGGCAAAAGTCCTGCTCCCACTCCTTAACCTATTCCCATTTGCAGCTCTCCAAACCAAGTCAACATGCTTTCACCCAGTTTTAAATACATATACACACACGTGCATGCTTGCGTGGACTTTTTAAAACAGCAATAACATGACTGGACTTATTTGTGACCACTGAAGAGTAGATCTCGGTGCACTGCCAAGATATCCATTCATCAAAATGGCAACATGATGGTGCTAGGTTCAACCTCTTGCTCACAGAGATCATTAGCTTATTAGAGATCATGGATTCTTTGAGAATCCAATAAAGCTGCAGATCCTGTCCTCCTAAGATATCTGTAGTTATGCGTACACAGACTTGTGTGCATGTGCGCACGTGTACATACACAAACACAATGTGATATACAATTCAGAATGTTTGCAGACTTCCTTGAGGCCCATAGATCCCCAGCTTTAGAATTCTGAATTCCCAGTATAAGAAGCAATAGCTCCAGCTGTGTGATGTAATCAGTACCAGGCCATAATCTAGTCTCTTCCTTAAGGAACCAAACCCATCATATTTTTTCTTTAAATGTTATTTTAGACATTAGATATTTAGATGCTCTCTTTATCTCATTCTTCCCCTTTCCAGTGTCTCTTAACATTCATGTATGTGTTTTTCTCACTGACTCTCTGTTCTCAATATCTTAATCTCTTTCACAGGGTTTGTCTCTATCTATACCTCTCTTTCCCTCTCTTTCTCTCTCCCTCTCTCTCTCACACACACACAAAGATGAATGTCATTTGTGAGTTCTATCATAAGTCTGATTTAAGAATATGACATTTGTTTTAACACCACAGCCTGCTTCTTCAGAATTGCTCTACTCTGTACTCATTCAATCAATTCTAATTTTTCCAGATCATTTACATTCTTTCTATTGTTTCACTCTTGCTGAATAACAATCTCACCATCTGGACTGTAATAGTTCAGTGAACGAACGTCAAAGTTCTAAATGTAAAAGTTCTTTACCAACAAAAGTTAGTTATTTTTCCAGTCTTTGCCCTGTGGCACACCATGGCATGCTCCAGTGCACTGACTGCTATTTGAATCTCCAATCACATTTAAACATGTCTACCTAAAAGCGACATGTACAATGACACAGGAATCACATTTCCTATACTAATTTCTACATTTTCTCTCCCCAGCAATGGAACATCATTGCGTGGCTATGCATGTGGAACTATAGCCTGCACATTTCTATGTAAAATATAAACACAACTTGCTCATGTGCACACATGCACAGAAACACACACACATCCATACACTCACACACACAGACTTCTGATGAGCTAAGTTTGTAGA
The DNA here is from genome assembly GCF_019320065.1 of Cervus canadensis. Lineage (NCBI taxonomy): Eukaryota > Metazoa > Chordata > Mammalia > Artiodactyla > Cervidae > Cervus > Cervus canadensis. Next base: position 94,784,934 of record NC_057388.1, on the reverse strand, counting down.
AGGAGGAGGTTAGAGTGAGTTGAATGACTACAGAAAGGAATCATTGTTTGCAGTTGACTAAATCAGTTGACTCACTGGTCCTCATCCATAATGTGCGTGTCCAGTCACCCAGGGGTAACTGTGACTTGACTGTTGCTAAGCTATTAACAGGGCTTCCCCAGGGGCTGAAATGCAGAAGCTGTAGGAGAAGTTGGCTCGATCCCTGGGTTGGGAAGATCCCCTGAGGAGGGCATGGCAACCCACTCCAGTATTCTTGCCTGGAGAATCCCATGGACAGAGGAGCCTGGCAGGATATGGTCCATAGGGTCTCAAAAGAGTTGTATTCAACTGAAGCAATTTAGCATGCACACAAGCTATTAATAATATAGCTATAAATCTCATCTTCATGTACTACTTGTAGTCACACTAATAGACAGGTATTATTTCCGTATCTTAGTGATGACTTGACGTGCTGTATTCCTCTACCTGTGGCCACAGCAGCCCCTCTCCTTGACCCACATGTTCTGATAACCATTTCTTCCAGTTGTTCTCTCAAACCTGAAGAAAGTAAAGAAGCTTCTAACTATGCTAGATGCTATTTACTAGATGCTACCACATTCCTTGTTGAATCTCTCAACCCTGCCTGTTCCTCTTCATTAATAAAGAGCTGCTACATTAGACTCTTCTCACTAGTCAAGTCAAAGGAGTACAGGCTTATTCAACAGCACAAAGGTAGACAGTAAGAAAGATGATGTAGTCAACTAAAAGCTGGGTAGATAAGATGGAGAGGAAGGAGGGAAAATGAGGAGACATTAATGTTGTTTCCAGTCAGGAGTCAATGGAGACCATCTAAAACCAAGCACTAAAGCTCTTTTATAAAGTTATTGTTATAATGATCATTCTTGAACAACAAATACACAAAACAAGGCTGGTCAAACAGGCAATTCAGTCAAGCTTTTGAAACAGAAAGAATAGCTTACTAAGACAAAACTAAGACCAAACATATTTCTGATATGAGAATGTACTCAACTTGACAGCATAAAAAGATGTTTACACACATCTTTGATCACAAAGCCTACTATTGGCCTGGGACAGTCACAGGGCCAGTTGGCCAGCCCTGATGCCAACCCCCCTCCCAAGGCAGGGCAAGGGGGGTGGTGGAGCAGGGGGGTAGTAACTTTACTGACAGGATCTGCTGAGAGCCATTGTGAACCCTGTAGCTAGAGTCAGAAGATAACCACTGCCAGGACCACTGCCCCGTCAACCAGCCACTTTACTCATTCACCAAACTGCTTTCCAAAACACTGGAAAAAATTTACCTCTACAATGTAACAGAATTTATCTCACCATGCATGCTGTTCTGCTTTCTTTTTTTCTTTTAAAGATTGGTGTTTATTTTTTTTAGAGTTGTGTAATTATAATCTTTGTTTACTTTTCTTTTGCACTTTTATTATAAAGTATATTTCTAAGAATTGTATCTTTTCACTGACTTCTGAATATTAATTTGTGCCTATCTATACTACTAAATTCTCTTATTGAGTGATTTTTCAGCATGAATTTTCCAAGCATATGCTTACATCATCAGAGAACAATTTTACATTTCTTTTCTAACTTTTTAAATCTCAAGTCCAATATTATATCCTTTAGTCTAGTTCTGTAAGCTACTATCCCAAGAATATCGTTAAATAATACCGATGTAAGCGGACACTTTTGTTTTATTGTTTACTTGAATGAAAATGGTTCTAATGTTTCTTAAACACTTGCTGGCTTTGGGATAAGAAGTATATATTTTATCATCTTAAAGGCTTTAAAAACCTTTCATACCCAATTATCTAGTAGTTTCTGAGGTATAGACCAGTAATGTGGTTTAGAATGATTCACAGATAGCAACTGTTAGCAAAAGTAATTAGAAAATAATCTGCTTTTTGAAATCAACCCTAAGAAAATATTTAATAATTAGAGCCATATAGAAGAGTTATATACAAAGATTTTTAGCCCGGTGTATATATATCATAGTAGGACAATCTAGCTCCATATGGTAGTGAACCAGTGTTCACTGTTTCACTGAACCAGCGATTCAGTGAGGTATGATTCAGTGAACCAGTGTTAATGGTACCACCAGCCAGAGGGAATATGACACAGTCATTAAGACACACACTTAAGAAATACATAGTAACATTATTTAAATAAAAAGTATAAATTATACTGCTAAGCATAAATATGCAAAAATACAGATAGAAATATAACATATGAAAAATCATGTAGCTTTAAGTAACAGAACCATAATGTTTAACCTTTTTTTCCTACTTTTCTATGTTGTAAAAATTTAATGAGAATGTATTGCTTTTATATTAGAGAGTAAACAGTAAAATTTATTGGATGTAGGGAATTTGGTATCAAGGAGGAAGTTAAGCATAAACTACTCCAGCACTCTGAAGTTACTTTGATTTTAGATTCAAGAAAAAGAAGTGCAACCAATTGTTGACCAATGATACGTGCAGTTAATTGTCAGTTAATTATTTGGGCTTTTTTTTTTTTTCCAAAATTAGCTGGCAAGAGCCTCAATAGAATTAGCCATACTAACCAGATATTTTGGCCATTCATATGCTTAGCTGGAGAACAAGGCTATAGAAAAGGTGATTCTCTTACACCAGAAACCAGAGCAACAGTTACAGCAGGTACCCAATTAAGTCCATTTGACTGTAGGGAGGAGTGTGATGTCAAATGCTCACGCTGACATTTTCTTCCCCAAATGTATAAACATACCTGTACTTACTCTACCTCTTTTTCTTCCTTTCCTGCCCTTACGCCTTGTAATTGTCTATTGTGAGCTTCGTATTTCTGCTCTGTTTTGCAGTCCTATTTAACTTTGAGGGGCAATTAACCATGGCAAGGGAAATGGTGATATAGAAAAGATTTATCTTAAGACTCCCCTAAAGAAGGTGGTGATCCAAGCCCCATTCGTGGTTATGGTCTACAAGCTTCAGGATTCTAGACAGAGGCAGTTTCTCACACTGCACTTGAGTCCACTCCTTTTTCATTTGTCCCCTCTGGGTTTTATTCCCTTATTTATTGGTAACATGTTGTACCTAGACAATGAAAAACATTCCTTTTAAAGATGACTAAAAATAATTATTCAATCAAAATAGCCTGCTCAAAGATCTGTCACCCTTCAGTTTTGTGTCTGTCATTTTTGTGTTTTATATTTATACCAAAATCTTTCAAGTCTTTCTCTGATAAATTCTCTAGGTCTTAGGCTCCAATTCTCATTTGCACATTGCTCTTCATATTGGCAGCTTGCCTTTCCATTATCTTTCAACTGAATACTTTTATAAATTAGTCAGTGCTTTTCATATTAACAACCTGACAGCTCTTTCTGTGTATAATATCTTGCTGACATGAATATAACTTTGATTTGATGTTGACAGACAAATCTGTACCACTGGTGGATTTTCAAATTTTACAGGAATAGCACTCAAAGGTGGCCATGAAGTTACTGGTATGACTGATTCTGTGGCAGTAGAATTGAGCCATAGACCCATGCAGGACTAGGATACTTGATAATTATGGAATTATCAAGTTTTGTCAAATTATTAAGTATTTGATAATTATTTAATGAAAACTATAACATATAAACGTCATTTACAGCTCACTTTCACATTCATACTTTATTCTATCTTTCAAATGACCTTGAGACTGTGGTATTATTGTTGCTAATAGCATGAGAGTCCAAGAATCTGAGGTGGAAAGAGCATGAATAGCTGCTTTCCAAAGCCAGTTAACAAATGGCAGAAAAGACATTACTGTTCAATCAAATTCTTATCATCGCGGATGGGCAGTAACACCTGCTCCTGTAAAGTAAACCTATTAAATTTTAATAGCAACAATATGATCCTGCTACTGTAAATACATTGAAGCAAGGCTACTGACTGGTCTGCTGTTAATATTTTTTATTCATTCTTCTAATCTATCTTGTTTATGTGCTGTCATTGCATAATTGAAACCAAACTATACTCATACATTATTATCTCTTTTTCATATAAATTATAACATGCTCTTTGAAAACATCATTTTAAATGTTTCCATAATTGCTCATCTCATTTAACCATCCTCTTACTGTTAACCATTTAAGCCTTACTATTAATCATATAAATGTACATGTGTGTTTCCAGGATCATTCTTATGCATAAGGCATTTCACTTTATTTCCTTCGATAAATTTCTATCAGTGAGTGAAAAAGTACTATTTTTTAGGTTCTCAACACACTTTGGAAAATTACTTTCCAAAGGACTGTGTGATTAACATTTCCATAGCAGTTTATGAGAAAATACTCTTGCAAGAATTATTATTCATGTTTTTTAAATTTAGATGAGCTCATAGTCCAAACATGTTATTTTGTTGTTTTAATTGACTTTTTGTGACTTGTGACTTAATATTTTCCCATATGTATATAGCATTTTACCATTTGTATTTTCACTAGTATAAACTGTTTGTTGATTACTTATTCTTCTGAATCTGTCTTAAGTGCACAATTTATATATGTGCCTTGTATACGTCTATTTGTTAAACACTTTAGCCCTTTCTCTGTAATATGTTTTGTAAATATTCTTCAAATGTGTAGTATGCTTAATAAATTGCTCTTTTAATTGTGAGCAACAGTTTTTTTAAAAAAGACATTTAAAAAAAATAAAAATAAAAAAAATAAAAAAGATATTTAATTGATGTGAAATCTACTACTATTGCCAATGTGATGTCTTTCATTGCTTTTCTTTCTTTTTTTCATTTTTTTTTCATTTATTTTTATTAGTTGGAGGCTAATTACTTCACAACATTGCAGTGGGTTTTGTCATACATTGACATGAATCAGCCATGGAGTTACATGTATTCCCCATCCCGATCCCCCTCCCACCTCCCTCTCCACCCGATTCTTCTGGTTCTTCCCAGTGCACCAGGCCCGAGCCCTTGTCTCATGCATCCCACCTGGGCTGGTGATCTGTTTCACCATAGATAGTATACATGCTGTTCTTTTGAAACATCCCACCCTCACCTTCTCCCACAGAGTTCAAAAGTCTGTTCTGTATTTCTGTGTCTCTTTTTCTGTTTTGCATATAGGGTTATCATTACCATCTTTCTAAATTCCATATATATGTGTTAGTATGCTGTAATGTTCTTTATCTTTCTGGCTTACTTCACTCTGTATAATGGGCTCCAGTTTCATCCATCTCATTAGAACTGATTCAAGTGAATTCTATTTAACGGCTGAGTAATATTCCATGGTGTATATGTATCATTGCTTTTCAAAATACAAGATGTCCATGCAGAGGGTTGAAAAATATTTCTTAATATTTTTCTGGTCTCTTATGACTTGGGGTTTTATTAAAACTATTACTTTAAATTTTTCATTGAATATATTCTAGTGCTATTGAAAAAACATTAATAATTGATATTGATTAATCAACAGTCTTAATAAGATTTATTGAATGATTCACATATCTCATTGATTTTTGATGTTTAATCATGTAATTGTCTTTTACATAAAAGAGTCTCTTCTGATCTAGTTATTTTGTTACTTTGGTTTAGTATACTGTCATTTTTATAGTTTAAATTATAGCATACGAAAAACTTAATATCTGAAGAATCTACTCTATTCTAATAGAATAACTTAATCCATTCTAAATATATTTTAGAGTAAATAATTAACTTCATAGTCATGGACAAGAGTTCTCAGGTTGTCCTGATCTTTTTCTTTTTTGAAAAAAGTGGATGGTACGAAGCCAGAAGAAATGAATACAAACTCTTTGAAAGATATACAAATATGCTGGGGTTTTCTCTCAGTGTTGAAATACTTGGTCCTGGCTGTCACTTTTTGTAAGGAAGCTGATGAACAAATGAAGGGCTCCTTACTAAAAGGTTAACAGTTACTGCCAGCCTCAGGCAATGAATGCATCCGAACACCCAGTGGGAAGAGGACAGGCAGACAGTAACAGGGAGGGGACTGCCTTCAGTGACACAGAAAACTCACGACTTGTTTTGCTATGCAATGTTTTTATTACTTCAATTTCTATGGAAAAAAAGGAAGAACATGACTGGTTTGAGCTCAGTTATATGATTTAAAGAATTGAAGAACTGATGCTTTTGAACTGTGGTGCTGAAGACTCTTGACTTGGACTGCAAGGAGATCAAACCAGTCCATCCTAAAGGAAATCAGTCCTGAATATTCATTGGAAGGACTGATGCTGAACCTGAAGCTCCAATACTGTGGCCACCTGATGCGAAGAACTGACTCACTGGAAAAGACCCTGATGCTAGGAAAGTTTGAAGGCATGAGGAGAAGGGGACAACAGAGGATAAGATGGTTGGATGGCATCACCGACTCAATGGACATGAGTTTGAGCAAGCTCTGAGAGCTGGTGATGGACAGGGAAGCCTGGCATGCTGCAGTCCATGGGGTCTCAAAGAGTCAGACATGACTGAAGTGACTTAGCACCCACACAATCCCAACATGAGGACCCCGGCCATGACCTCATCCAAACATAATTATCTCTCAAAGGCCCCATCTCCAAAAACTATCATGCAAACTGGGAAGCAGGGAGGATACAATTCAGTCAATAGCATTCCACCCCAACTCCCCCAAAATTCACATGCTTCTCACATGCAAAACATTTATTCCATCCCAACAGCCCAGTTTTAATTTGCTCCAACATCAACTCTCAAAGTCTAATGTCCAAAATCTTACACAAATATAATACTTGAATTATATTTATAATTCAAGTCCTAGTCCAAGTTCAAAAGCCTAAGAACCAGGAAAGTCAACAGTGTTCAGTCTGAAAGCTGTCAGGTTCAAAACCCAAGAAGAACTAACTTTTCAGTTCAAGTCCAAAGGCAGGAAAAGACCAATGTCCCAGCTTATATTGTCAAACAGCATTACATTCTGGCTTTCATTCTATTCAGTAATCAACTGATTGGATGAGATCCACCATCCAATTGGATGAGATCATCTTAGTCAAATATGGGGAGATTAAAGGTACAATTTATCCTGAGGCAAAATGTATCTCCAGCTGTGAACTACACAAAGCAGACAGGTTATGTGCTTCCAAAACAGAATGATGGGACAAGCATAGGATAGATTTTCCACTCAAAAAGGGAGAAATCAGAGGGAAGAAAGAGTTGATGGGCCCCAAGCAAGTTCAAACCTAGCATGGTAAATCTCATTAGATTATAAGGCTTGAATATAATCCTCTTTGGCTCCATGTCTTGCCTTCTGGCCCTAAGGGGGCGGCAGCATCACCTCCAGGGATCTGGTACCAAAATCCGTATTAGTCAAGGTTCCCAGAGAAACAGAACCAGTAGGATATCTATTAATATATGTACATATATATAGATAGAGATATACACACATACATGCATGCTAAGTCACTTCAGTCGTGTCTGATTCTTTGTGACCTTGTGGACTATAGCCCATCAGGCTCTATCCATGGGAATTCTCCAAGCAAGAACACTGGAGTGGGTTGCCATGACCTACTCCAGAGGATCTTCCTGACCCAGGGATCAAACCCACATCTCCTACGTCTCCTGCACTGGCAGGTGGGTTCTTTGCCATTAGGGCCACCTGAAAGCGTGTGTGTGTATGTGTGTGTGTGTGTCTGTGTGTGTGTGTGTGTCTGTGTGTGTGTCTGTGTCTGTGTGTCTGTGTCTGTGTGCACGCACGCGTGCCCGCTGGAAACCCAGGAGAGTTCATGGTGTATTTATAATTCAAGTCCTAGTCCAAGTTCAAAAGCCTAAGAACCAGGAAAGTCAACAGTGTTCAGTCTGAAAGCTGTCAGGTTCAAAACCCAAGAAGAACTAACTTTTCAGTTCAAGTCCAAAGGCAGGAAAAGACCAATGTCCCAGCTTATATTGTCAAACAGCATTACATTCTGGCTTTTGTTCTATTCAGTAATCAACTGATTGGATGAGATCCACCCACATTAGGGAGAGCAATCGGCTTTACTCAATTCAAGTGTTAATGTCATTCCAAAACATCCTACAAATACGGACACACTCAGAATAATGGGTGGCCAAATGTCTGGACACCTTATGGCCCAGTCAACACATGAAATTAATCATCACAATGTTCCTCTTGATTTGTGGATTCTCTTTGACTACAAAGAGTGAACACAGACAAGTATTATGTCTATTTGATGAAATTCATCTTATAAATGCCTAGCTCTGGCTCATATCTTCTGTCTTCATGATTAGCATAATCTGCCTGCCAAGGGTAAAACGCTCAACATATGGATGTTTTTAAATCTCTAACAAAATGTTTCAATTTTATGTCCTGGAGAAACAGCTGTAGTTTGTTAGTTTATAATAGTGTTATGGGAAAATGTTACATAAGTCGATATTTCAGATAACCATTCCCATCTTTTTATTGGCCTTCTAAGGAAAAATTTCTCCTCTGCCCACTTTAGGTATCTGATTGGACCTAAGAATTAAACTGATGAAAGATAGACTAACAGGAGAAAAGCACAGAAATTTTATTTAGCAATTTTTTACATGGGAGACTTCACAAGAAAAATAAAAATCCAAAGAAGCCATCAGAACCATTTAACACACTGTGGGAAAAAGAGTGATAAACTGTGAAAAGGTGACAAGAAGAAGGATTTGAGGCTGGGCAGCTAATTATGGAAAAGTAACTAGGAAAATAAGGGTTATTCTAGTAAGATTTGTTTCTATAAATTTCTCTTCCTCAACACCCTGTCTCTGTTGATAAGAATGTTCTCCTTCCTCCTGGTAAGGTTAAGCACTTGCTTTTAGGAAGAAAAAGCAAGGTTAAAGTGCCCCTCTTATATCTACTGTTTTTAAGGTGCCTTTAAATCAAAACATGGAGAAGGAAATGGCAATCCACCCCAGTATTCTTGCCTGGAGAATCCCATGGACAGAAGAGCCCAGACTCATGGGGCTGCAAAGAGTCGGACACGACTGAGCACCTAACACTAACTCCAGTAGTCATATATGGATGTGAGTTGGACTATAAAGAAAGCTGAGCACCAAAGAATTGGTGCTTTTGAACTGTGGTGTTGGAGAAGACTCTTGAGAGTCCCTTGGACTGCAAGGAGATCCAATTAGTCCATCCTAAAGGAGATCAGTCCTGGGTGTTCATTGGTAGGACTGATGCTGAGGTTGAAACTCCAATACTTTGGCCACCTGATGCAAAGAGCTGACTCATTTGAAAAGACCCTGATGCTGGGAAAGATTGAGGGCAGGAAGAGAAGGGGACAACAGAGGATGAGATGGTTGGGATGGCATCACCAACTCAATGGACGTGGGTTTGGGTGGATTCCAGGAGTTGGTGATGGACAGGGAGGCCTGGCATGCTGTGGTTCATGGGGTTGCAAAGAGTCGGACACGACTGAGCGACTGAACTGAATTGAACTGAAGAATATTTTACAGAAATTTTGAAGTTAACTTGCAAAGCTTTTACTTGTATTTCTAACATCCATATTTGTCATTTGTTGTTCTCCTTGTATATACAGATTAGACAATTTCCCAACACAACTGCAAGTTTCTGCAAAGAGTTTTCATCTATCCATCCATTCATGAATCCATCAATTCATTAAACACATATACACAGACACACACACATACACACACACCTATATACACACATTCACACACACGGTAGGAGAGAAAGCAAGCATTAACAAATATTATGAACAAAAATAAACAGATCCCTGCCCTTGAGCAACTTACAATCTAGTGGAGAAGGAAGATGTTAACTAAAAAATCAGATAAATGTATAACTGCAATGCAGTGAGGGTATGATAAGAGGATTTCACCTAGCCAGGGAGATCAGGAAGAACTTCTCTCAGAAAGGAATGATGAAACCAAGATTTATTCGACAGATCAATAGAAATTAACAAAGGAAAACCTGGAGAGAATTGTTTAGTCTTGGTCAAAAACCTGAGCATACAGCATGGCCTGTACACAAGAGAAAAACTTAGCCAGTAAATGTGGAATGAAGAAAGCTTGAATGAGAGGATAAGATCAGGCTGAGAGATCACTAAGGGCCTTTTAAAAATTCATTTTGAGAAGTGACAGGGAAGGGAAGGAAGAATTCAGATAATGAATTCAGGTGAGTAGGAGAGGTTTGAAAAGTACAGAAGTTAAAAAATAATTCAGGCTTATATCCAGAGAAACCAGGGGACAAAGAATGGGACCTGGACTTGCAGGTGTGGAAAGGTGAGCTGGAAACAGTGTCCTGGAGATGAAGAAGCCCTCAGAAACAGCCCTGAAGAGAGTTAGCCTCTTCAGGGGTGGTTGCCTGGGGGGTTTCTTTCCTACTTTGTGTTGTCAATGAATATAGGATACCAATGGACTAAAGGAGATTTAGAGCCACAGAGCCGTCAGAGAACTGCAGTGAAGCCCTGCCATCACTACAACTGCTTTGCTGTAGACCTTGAACCTGCACACACTAAACCAGAGAAGACCCCTAATCCCCAAATTCACAAGCTTGGAGAAATCCTCTGGTTTCCCAGGTGTCTCACTTTCTCCTGAATTAAGTTTATTTCAGGCATCACACTTTTTTGCTTAGATGTTCACACTACAAGTTATTCTTTTTTTTAAAACTTTACTAGAATACTGCCTCTCAGTGAATGGCAACTTTTTTTAAAAAAAAGAAACTAATATTATGTAACTTCTGAAAATGTTTGCTTGTCACAAACAACAAAAGCAAAAATCAACAAATGGGACTACATCAAGTTCAAAAGCTTTGGAATAGCAAAAGAAACAACAAAATGAAAAGGCAGCCTACAGAACGGGAGAAAATTTTCACAAACCATATGTCAGATAAGGGGCTAATATCCAAAATGTATAAAGACCTAACACAACTTAATAACAAAAAAACAGTCTGTTTTAAAATAGGTGGAAGGACTAAATGGAAAATTTTTCCAAAGATGATATCAAAATGGCCCTCAGGCACATGAAAAGATGCTCAACATCATTAATTATCAGGGAAATGCAAATAAAAATCACACTGCGATTATCTCACATTTGTTAGAATGGCTGTCATCAAGAAGACAAGAAGCAATAGGTGCTACTGAAGAGGCAGTAAGAATAAACCCTTTCCCACTGTTGCTGGGGAATATAAATCGGTCTAACCACTATGGAAAGCAATATGGAGGTTCCTATAAAAGTCAAAATAGACCTACCTTACAATCCACAATTCCATTTCTGTGAATATACACAAAAGGAAATGATAACTATAATTTGACCATATATACACACCTATGCTTATGGCAGCACTATTCACAACGGTCAAGATATGGAGACAACTCAAGTGCTCATTGAATGGTGAACGGATAAAAAAGATGTGGTATATATACACAACGGAATATTATTCAACCATGAAAAGGAGGCTATCCTGCTATTTACAACAACATGGATGAGAGTGTTATGCTGAGTAAGATAAGCCAGGCAAAGGAAGATAAATACTGCATGACATCACCTATATGTGGAATCTTAAAAAAGCAAAAATGTAAAAGAAAAATCAGACTAAAATGGTAGTTACCAGGGGATAGGGGGTGTTTAAGGGGATAAACAAAAAATACTAAAATAGTCATAGAAATTTAATGCACAGCTTATTGAACATAGACAACATCAAACTGTATGTTATATGATAAATATTGTTACAGTGGCAATAATATTACAACTTATAAATGTTTCAAAGTAACATGAAGCCTTAGATTTGTACAGTGTTATATGTCCAATTTATAAATAAAAATTAATAAACAAATAAAAACTATTGCTTTTGAAAGAAGAAAACAACAGAGCAACCCAGAGAGGCAAAAGTTGAGGGTCAGCCACTGCCATCACTAGCTGGGTGATAATCTTGGAGCGTGAGCAAGCCAGACTCACACTTCAGCCAAATTACTGGTGACTTCATGTGCATCTTCAGGGGTGCTGTGAAAGGCTGAAGATGTTTACCTTGTTGCCCTCTTAAAAGGATGTGACTAGGTTAAGAAGGCCTGAAAAACTGAGGTGTTTATGTCCCCTCTGTTCTTTCTAGAAATTCTTACAAATTTTTAAAATATTAAGCATAACAAAAATTACCTTTTTTTGCCTCAGAGAGGTAGTTTTAAATTACCTATTATTGCTTCGACCTAACTGACCTCAATATTTAACCTAAAAATACTACAATATTTAACCTAGAAAATACTACCTCAGCAAAATGAAATAAACAATCAAGAAAGAGAAAACAAAGTAAAAAAAAAAAAAAGGAAGAAAAGACCAAAGTAGCGCACTAAAAAAATAGTTCTCAGATCAAAGGCTCAGAGAGTGAGATTTATTGTGGGCACAAAATAGCTAGTCAGGAGAGCCTATGTCAAATGGGCAAATTAAATCATCTAATATGTAAGTGAAGGCACAGGCCATAATGTCTAAATTAAAACTGCATATATCAACCATGTGCTAATTATGACCAGTATAGTCATACTCATCTAGGTACACATGTTGTGGTTTTACTTTTAAATTGAAATAGCTGGACAGAAAAATCATCAGAAAGAATAACATAATAATTATACAGTAACACACTATCATTTGAAATAGGATATTGATCATTGGGATGATGCACATTTGTTATGCACTAATGCATTTCAACATACTAAAGTGGGATGATAGATGTGGAGTAATTATACAAAAATAGACAGCACATTTATCACTGTTTGTGGTTATTTCATAGCATTGGCATTTCCATGAATTACAACATGTTATCTCACATGTATACAAATGTTAAATCACTTATGGCAACAATTGATCATTAACCATAGCATATGCTGATGGGTGGCTCCTGTAAGACATTCAATTAAAGGAATGAATTTGGTGTTTAGGCTGTGCAATTAATTTGACAGGCATGCTGTAAGTTTTAAAGGTGATTCATATTTCATGCATTTTGTTGCTTCCATCTATAAGATGTTACTGACACGAGATAAATAAGCATGCTGAGAGTATGAAGTATTTTTCAATTCAGAAATAGGCTGTGATGTAATAATTGTGTTGGGGAATACCAATTAACCTGATCTCTGGGAGGAACGAGCTATCACTTCATCTCCCAAGACATACTGCTATCCAAGTTTCTGAGCAGCTACTAAGATTATTTACTAATTACTCTGGGACTAACCTGGGGAAGGAAATGGCGACCCACTCCAGTATCCTTGCCTGGAAAATGTTATGGACAGAGGAGTCTGATGGGCTGCAGGTCATGGGGTCGCAAAGAGTCGGGCACGACGGAGCGACTAACACTTACTTACTTACACACTGGGACTAAAGTAAGGAAAAATAAAATGATGGGGGGGAAAAGAGCAAGGTAAGATACAGAAATAAGCATATACAAAGAATATTCAAAGAGAATGGATGATGATCTGAGAAAGACCAGAGAGGAAGAAAAAGAATTAAATTTGTAAACAAAAGTTTCATTCAAATTTTATTTAATTCAACAAATATTTAAAGAGCATCTACTAAAAGATAAATCACTTTGACCTTCTTTGTCAAAATCAAAATCAAAGTCTTCACTAAAAGGTTCTTTAACTCATTTCTTCCTTTTTATTTATACCACCATCACTTAAGTTCAAATTCTTAATTTTTACTCCAGAATTTAAGAGGGTCATATGAATTTTCTGTCTCTCAGTTTGCATTTTCAATGTATCAATGTCAGATTAATATGTCTAAAACTGTTTGCGAAAGCATTATTCTTCATTTCAAAAGTTTTCAGTTGCCTACAGAAAAAGTTCAACTCGATTCAGTGTTTTGTACTAGATCCCACATGCCACACCCAAGAGTTATCATCTTGCAACTAAAAAAAAAAAACAAAACTCACATGCCACAACTAAAAGATTTCTGGTTGCACAACCTGCCCCTCACAACCTGCACACTACAACCTGCCCACAACAACAAAAATGGAAGATCCCATGCACCACAAGTAACACAAGCACAGCCAAATAAATACTACAAAGAAAAACTGGTTTGGTTTAGTTTCTTTTTTTTTAATGTTTAGTTAAAAAAAAAAAAAGATCCACCACCTGGATGGATGGCTGTATGTCTCTGTGGAGTCCTAGGTCACATTCATAGGCCAAAAACTACTTTTGCATACTCAACGCCTCTTTAGAAATTCCACTGCTCCTCAAATCTCTCCCAAGTGATTCTAGAAATTGTGAACAGTTTCTGGTGTGTTCTGTGAATCAGCCCGCTTGCCTGCCACACAGTGTGAGACATTTCATTTCTCCCTTGGCCCTGCTCTCTACGGATCCAGTCCCCTGTCTCTGCCAAGACCAAAAGCAGGAAGTCTGCTGCTGGCACCCTCCAAAAGCACAGACTCCACACCTGCCCTACCGAGACACCGCAGAGTGCCAGCGCCTGCCAGCATCTCCACCAGACTGCCAGTGCTCTATGTCAAGGACTGACACTTGAGCAGAGGGCAACTAGGCCTGATGTCATCAACCTTGTTATCTGCGCTCAATTCCTTGTCTCCTAGCCTAACAAAAGCTGCTGGCATAGTCTTCTGTTGCAGTGAAATTGCTGGCATGAATGCTGCTGATGCTTTGCATCCTCCGTGGTCCATCCTTGTTAATGTTTTCTTGGTCTTCCACTGCTGATTTACCCTGCAAGCTTTTGACGCAAGTCCATGAGACCAGTCAGAATATGCCCGAGGGGAGGAAACCATGTTTTCCAAAGAATCATGCATACAACCGACAAACCTGACTCTGCCCTTTCATTTCCCCTTAGGTGGAGGTTTGCCCAACCAATGTAAACAGGGGCTCAAGATTCTGATTTGGCCTGAAGATGAAGACTGACAAGGCTTTCTGGTCTGCTAGAGAGCTGGAGACAGAGACATCATTCAGACCCCCTGGCCTTGAGTCTTTTCCCTCCCTCCTGTAAGGAGGTGGCCATGCAGATACTAAATCAGTAGAGTCAAATCATGGTAAGCTCTCCCTTATGATTGTTAATGCAGATTTTTTTGGAATAGAAACACAGGCAGAGTATAGAATAATTTGTCTCCTTTATGAGTTCTGGTGTATATTTCCTGTACTAAAATTGTCAGAGGCACCAATGTACCCCAGAGGAGACTACGGACAAAAGTGAAAGTGTTAGTCACTCAGTCGTGTTTGACTCTGCAACCCCGTGGACTGTAGCCCACCAGGCTCCTCTGTCAATGGAATTCTGCAGGCAAGAATACTGGAGTGGGTAGTCATTCCCTTCTCCAGGGAATCTGCCAGACCCAGGGATCGAACCTGGGTCTCCTGCATTGTAGGCAGATTCCTTACCATCTGAGCCATCAGCGAAGCCCACTATAGACATAGGAAATACACAAATATATTGCCTTGATTCCTGCCACCATCAGTATTATAAGCAAAGTAAATCAAGAACTTACAGCATGCCGGTTGGGGTGTGGTCAATTGCTACTAATCTGACCCACAGCAGCCGTGTTAAGAGACGGCAGCAGTACCCCAGCAAAGGCAGAACTGAAAACCAAAGGGACACTCCAAGGCATCAATTCCAAGGGTATAAGCACAAGCTAAACCAAGGCCAAAGTATCAGTTTTGTAAGCAGCCAGCAGAATAACCAGCTTAAGGCTCTAAGCAGTTCCTTGGAGCTCCCAGCTCAGCCATGTCATCCCTATAACGCAGAACTGTCCTTCAAACTATATGGCACAGACATGTGGGGCTCACTAAACACCCATGTGCTTTCCCCCACACCTTGCAAATAGCAACTATTTAGCTTATTCTGGCCAATGGACAGTGATGGAAAGGACTTGGCTCTCATCTCAGCCAAAGCATTTAAGAGCTGATGAGCAGCCCTCCATCCTTCTCAGCCATGGTGAATGCAGAGGACACACACTGAGATATTCTTGCTTCCTCGTGTCCGGGTGGAAGAAGGACCATGCAGGGCCCAGCCCCCACCACTGTTGGACTTTAATGAGTGAACAAACCTTTGTAAGGTCATTAACATTTGAGGACTGGTTTTTTACATCATTATATCCCAACTATCAAAGTATCACCAGGAAAGCCCACTAGGGTCCTGGGGCAAATCAGACAAAATTCAGGTGATGAGGTCTAACCTCTTCGTTTGTGCTTAGTCTAATTTCACTTACCTGTCGGGGGGCTGTAAGCAGAGGACTCTCGCACCCACACTTCAGACCACAGCTCCCAGTGTAAACGGCTGAGCGACACCTCAGCTATGCGAGCTGCATGTAGAAGCGCTGCTGTGGCACCTCAGCTCAAGATGGCGGAGGCCAGGTGTGTGCAGAGACAGTGCACCCACCTGGCGCAGAGATCTGGAGCATGCGCAGAGCAGCTGCACCGGCCTCCGAGAGCTCCGCCCCCTCCCGGCAGACCAGAAGCCTCGAAAGCAGCCCCACCCACCATCTCTGCCTAAAGGGTGGGGTAGGAGGTGCGGGGGCTTCCACCATAGCTCAGTGGCAAAGAATCCACCTGCAGTGCAGGAACCGTACAAGACGAGGGTTCGATCCCTGAGTGGAGAATATCCCCTGAAAGAGGGTACAGCCTCCCACTCCAGTATTCTTGCTGGAGAACCCCAAGGACAGAGAAGCCGGGTGGGCTACAGTCCACAGAATCGCAAAGGGTCAGACAGGACTGAAGCGACTTAGCGCACCCACTCCCGCCGCACCCCCCGCCCCCGACACGCGCGCGTGCGCACGCAAAAAGGAATGGAAGAAACAGTGAGTGTGTGCCATACAGCAGCGCAGCTCACACCTCTCTCTTGATTAAAGAATACAACTTTGCTTCTGAACTAACTTCATCTTATTCTATTGACTTGAACACCACTCAGCAGAAGGATTCTTGTCAGTGCCTGACTCAAAAAAGTTAGTAACAAAATCTTTTACATCAGAAGATCTTGCCAGTCTCTACTAATGAACCCATATCCGTGGTTTGTCTGTTCTTTACTTAAGATCCCATATCTTATTTCTAGTTGATCCTTTGGATATTCCAGTATTTCTTGGGCCATCTGTACTCAGACTATGAACTTGACTCCCTTTGATGAAACCAAATGTGTTCAGTCGCTTAATCGTGTCTGAATCTTTGCAACCCCCATGAGCTGCAGCATGCCACACTTCCCTGGCTTTCATTATCTCCCAAAGTTAGCTCAAACTCATGTCCATTGAGTCAATGATTCCATCCAACCATCTCATCCTCTGTTGCCCCCTTCTCCTGCCCTCAGTCTTTTCCAGCATCAGGTCTCTTCACATCAGGTGGCCAAAGGACTGGAGCTTCAGCTTTCAGCATCAGTCCTTCCAATGAATATTCAGGATTGATTTCCTTTAGGATTGACTGGTTTGGTCTCCTTGCTGTCCAAGGGACTCTGAGGAGTCTTCTCCAACACCACAGTTCAAAAACATCAATTCTTCCGCACTCAGACTTCTTTATGGTCTAACGTTCACATCTGTACATGACTACTGGAAAAACCATAACTTTGAATATGAACCTGTGCCAGCAAAGTGATGTTTCTGCATTTTAATGAGCTGTCTAGGTTTGTCATAGCTTTTCTTGCAAAGAGCAGGCGTCTTTTAATTCATGGCTGCGGTCACCACCTGGAGTGATTTTGGAGCCCAAGAAAATAAAGTCTGTCACTGCTTTCATTGTTTCCCCATACATTTGTCATGAACTGATGAGACTGAATGCCGTGGTCTTAGTTTTTGGAATGTTGAGTTTTAAGCCAGCTTTTTCACTCTTCTCACTCACCTTCCAGTACTCTTGCGTGGAAAATCCCATGGATGGAGGAGCCTGGTAGGTTGCAGTCCATGGGGTCGCTAGGAGTTGGACACGACTGAGCAACTTGACTTTCACTTTTCACTTTCATGCATTGGAGAAGGAAATGGCAACCCACTCCAGTATTCTTGCCTGAAGAATCCCAGGGATGGGGGAGCCTGGTGGGCTGCCACCTATGGGGTCACACAGAGTTGGACACAACTGAAGCGACTTAGCAGCAGCAGCAGCATTCACCTTCAGCAAGAGGCTCTTTAGTTCCTCTTTACTTTCTGCCATTAGTGTAGTGTCATCTGTGTATCTGAAGTTACTGATATTTCCCCCGGTAATCTTGATTCCAGCTTGTGATTCATCCAGTCTGGCATTTTGCATGATTCACTCTGCATATAAGTTAAATACAAAGGGTGACAATATACAGCCTTGATGTACTCCTTTCCCAATTTGGAACTAGTTCATTGTTTTATGTCTGGTTCTAACTGTTGCTTCTTGACCTGTTTCTCAACAGGCAGGTAAAGTGTTCTGGTATTCCCATCTCTTTAATAATTTTCCACAGCTTGTTGTGATCCACACTGTGGTGGCTTATTTGCAAAGTCACATCCGACTGTGGCCCACCAGGCTCCTTCATCCACGGGATTTTTCTGGCAAGAATACTGGAGTGGGTTGCCATTTCCTTCTCCAGGGGATCGTCCCAACGCATGGATCGAACTCTGGTCTCCTGCCTTGCAGGCAGATACTTTACTGACTGAGTCAAAGGCTTTAGCATAGTCAGTGAAGCACAAGTAGATGTTTTTCTGGAATCCCCTTGCTTTTTGTATGATCAAATGGATGTTAGCAATTTGAACACTGGTTCTTCTGCCTTTTCTAAATACAGCTTGTACATCTGGAAGTTCTTGGTTCGCATACTGTTGAAGCCTGGCTTGAAGGATTTTGAGCATTATCTTGCTAGCATGTGAAATGAATGCAATTATATGGTAGTTTGAACATTTTTTGGCTTTGCCCTTCTTTAGGGCTGCAATTAAAACTGAAATTCTCCAGTCCTGTGGCCACTGCTGAGTTTTCCAAATTTGCTGACATATTGAGTGCAGCACTTTAACAGCATCATCTTTAGGATTTGAAACAGCTTAGCTGGAATTCCATCACCTCTACTGGCTTTGTTTATAGTATTGCTTCTGAAGACCCACTTAACTTCACACTCCAGGATGTCTGGCTCTAGGTGATGCCCACACCATCATGGTTATCTGGGTCATTAAGATCTTTTTTGTATAGTTCTTCTGTGTATTCCTGTCACCTTTTCTTAATATCTTCTGCTTCTGTTAGGTCCATACCATTTCTGTCCTTTATCGTGCCCATCTTTGCATGAAATATTCCCTTAGTATCTCTAATTTTCTTGAAGGGATCTCTAGTCTTTCTATTCTTTCCCTCTATTTCTTTGCATTGTTCACTTAAGAAGGCTTTCTATCTCTCCTTGCAATTCTTTGGAATTCTGCATTCAGAAACCAAGTGACTCAGGGGCAAAAAGAGGAGGACCAGGAGAGATCCCCAAGACACTGTGTGCAGAGGTAGAGAATATATTTTAGGAAACGTGTTCCTCTTCTATACCTAAACATTGCCAGAACAAGCTCTGTTTGATCTCAAACCAGAACCTTCACTATATATTTGAAAAAACAGCATATTATTTCTGTGTTAAAAATACATTCACAATGACCAACTCTTTGCCAAGCTACATTTGACTACTTTTTCAGAGCTAGAACCTCAGTAGAGCACCACACAATTCTTATCTGTGTGTAACCACCACTAGACTCAACATAGTTATAATACGTGAGAGCTAGTTGATGTTGTTACTAATCTAACATTTAGAAATAGGAAATGTTCCCACTTCTACCTAAATGTCATGTGTAAATGATTCTGGACAGATACCTGTGATGAGAAGAAAATGATTATGGATTAAAAAAATTACCCTGTACTACTCTCTCACCATTTGAAAGGCATATAAAAAATATTTATGAGACACATTAAAGAGCTTATTTTGCTAGTGTCAACTCTAAATGATCATTTCCAGTGTTCTCTAGAGTATATTTTTATAACAGTATCAATTTATTATAAAGGTCAATATTTTTTTCTCTTTCAAATTCTTTCAAGTAGATTTTTAAAGTCCATTTTCTGAAGTATTTAACATTCTAATAAACCACTGCAAAATTACCAGGAAAGTCCTATGGGATTCTTTTCTAAAAACATACCATTTGATGCAACATGAACCTGGGTTACAGTAAAACATCATTAAGAAAAGGTCAGCTCTGAAAAACAAAGAACAAAGATAAAAAAAAAAAATCAGGCATCTTGGAAACACCAGGGTCAACAGAGTTTATTCAATGCAGTCTTTCAGAGTATAAAGCTTGAAGTTCTTAAGTGATAGTTTTCCAAGGAGATGAAAACACCCATTTTGTGTTAAAACTGATCTGGTATCCTCTTTATCCCATCATTTTGATGAATAGTCACTTGGTTGGATTTTTTTCCCCCTGGATACTGTGTCTCTCAAATGTGAAAGGAGATTTGCATTGTTAAGACCAGTTTTTAGTGATCTTTGCAGCCACAAATTCTATTTTGGTATGTAGTGCTCAAATACAGAGATTTGCTGAATGAATACATGAGTCTTCTCTGGGTCCTAGGACAGGTATAAAAGTGAAAAATACTGTCAGGTCACTTTTCTACAAAGCACCACTAACTGGCTTGACGCTTTTTCCACTGAGTTTTCTAAACAGACCAGCTATCTCATTAATGAATAAGCAGGCTTGGGTGGTTTTCACTCCACACCCAGTCCCTCAGCTTTCTTCTGAGAATGGGTCAGGGTCAAGGAAAAGAACATTCTATTTATAGGCTGTGCCTGGGTATAGAGCTCTGTCCACAGTGAGCCTGGCTGAGTGCATCCTTTCTTCTTGGCAAGACTTCTTTGATGCCACACTTGGTAGAAGGCTCCTCTTGAGGGCAGCCTGCCCGACTGAGCCGAACTCTAGATGTTGAGGTCATTGCTTTCTTGTTCTTGCTCCTCTCTGGTTTGTTTGTTTTCTCATGGAGGGATGAAATTCCTGCATGCACTTAGGAGGAAAGGGGCAATGCTCACATGTTTTGAGAACACAGATCTATTTCTAGCTTGGATTAAAGCTGCCCCGCCTGCAATCCAGCCAAGATCACTATTCATATTGCAATTTGTGCCCAAAGCCCCAGCGAATAACCTCGGACTCCTTGTCCTGCCTTTATCCTTCATGCACTATTTTTTTCTTTCTCAGAAGCCTTAATGGCTCAGACAGTAAAGAATCTGCCTGCATTGTAGGAGACCTGGGTTTGATCCCTGGGTCAGGAAGATCCCCTGGAGAAGAGTATGACAATCCATTCCAGTATTCTTGCCTGGAGAATTCCATGGACAGAGGGGCCTGATGGGCTACAATACATGGAATCACAAAGAATTGGACATGACTGAGTGGTTAACACTTTCTCACACTCACAAAAGTAGCAGCTGTTGTATAATAAACTTTTACACACTTCTGAGATTCTATCATTTCTCTTTTTACCTAGGAAATTCTATTTCCACAACACTCCCCCTAGCATAGCTCAGATCTGCTTCACTTCTGACAACTCAACAACATTGCTTCATATCTACAAACTCCAACTAATATAGAGTTATAAAGAAGCCCAAAAACTGATAATCTTATTCACCTTCTTGACTGCCCTAGCCCTTTGTTAAAAGAAAAGGAAATATGACAAATAAAAAAAGGCAAGTTTAGTGTTTATTCATTTTAAGTTTTACAATGAAAAATATGACAACCTGGAAGTTTTTATATAGCTTAAAAATAAGAGAAATGTTGCCTTTCATATATTTTTAAAAATATATTTAGGCCAAAGTTGTCCATGATGAAAGATCAGTTTGAAGGGCAGTGTCACACCTATCTCAGCCAGCAAGGAGCTGTGCGGGGAGTTTTATTTTTTTAACCTCTGCTAGGATACCTTCTGAATTGCCATAGTAATGTTTCAGTATTGTTTCTGAATTGATATCACCTGTACAGCAACCAATTAGGCATACATAAAGGGAAATGGCTAAATCACTATGGCCAGATAAACCCATGCAGAAAGGTCCTCTGGGGCATTTTACACTACAAAGTCCCTCTTAACACTGGAAAATGGATTTGTGTAGAAAGGCCCCTGAGCCTACTTTGGCCCACTGTGGGGTCGATTAGAAACACCTAAACAATAGATTAAAAAGCACCAGATTCTTGAGGAGAGATCATTGCAACAAAATCCCATCTTTTCTGTCCATCTGCAGAAACCAACAACAATTGTACCTTCCATCTGTTGCCTAAAATCCACTCCCTTGCTGTCACTTTGAAAAGACACTCTGTATGGAACAGATTTCAATCCTTTCAACAGAGAGTTGGGAGAATGAAATCAGTCTGGTACATGGGAATTAGATCAGAACACGGATTCTAACCCAGAGTCTGCCACTTATGTGTGTTACCACAGGCAAAGTGCCTAACCCCCTAAGCTTCAGTTCTTTCATACATAAACTGGGTACACTCTGAACCTCTTAACTAGCTTTCAGAGCTGCTATAAGGATTGTTGTTGCTGCTGTTCAGTTGCTAAATGGTGTCTGACACTGCAATGCCTGAATTGCAGCAGGCCAGGCTTCTCTGTCTTCCACTATCTCCCGCAGTTTGCTCAAATTCATTGAGTCCATGATGCTAGCTAACCACCTCATCCTCTGTTGCCCCCTTCTCCTTTTGCCTTCAATGCCTCCCAGTATCAGGGTCTTTTCCAATGAGGTGGCTCTTTGCCAAGGGACTGGATTGCTATAAGGATTAAAGGTCTTCCCAGCTGGCTCCCTGGAGGCTCAGTCGGTAAAGAATCCACCTGCAATGCTGGACACACCGGTTCGATCCCTGGGTTCAGAAGATCCCCTAGAGGAGGACCTGGCAACACCCTCCAGTGTTCTTGTCTGGAGAATCCCATGGACAGAGGAGCCTGGCGCCCTACAGTCCATGGGCTGCAAAGAGTCAAGACATGATTGAAGTGACTGAGTATGCACATGTAAGGATTAAAGCTGTGATTCTCAAGCTTTAGCCTTCCCTGGTGGCTCAGAGGTTAAAGCATCTCCCTGCAATGCAGGAGACCGGGGTTCGAACCCTGGGTTGGGAAGATCCCCTGGAGAAGGAAATGGCAACCCACTCCAGTATTCTTGCCTGGAAAATCCCATGGAGGAAGGAGCCTGGTAGGCTATAGTCCACGGGGTCGCAAAGAGGCGGATACGACTGAGCTACTTCACTTTCACTTTTAGGATCACTTGAAGGGATTGTTATAACAGATGGCTAGACCCCAGAGTTTCTGATATAGTAGATCTGGGTTGAGGGGTAGGCAAGAGTTTCTAACAAGTTTCCAGATTCCATTGATGCTGCTGGTCCAAAAACCACAGGTTGAGAACCACTGAATTAAAGGAAAAAAGATAGATGTCCTTCTATATAAGAAAAGCTCCAACATCTGTGCTTCAGGCCCTATCTTCTTCTGCCTTCCCAAATGTCAGTCATCCTAAAAAAACCCATCCCATTCCCTTCCCAGTGAGTTATCACTACTTCCTCAGAACTAGCCCTTTAGGCTGACCACGTGTTAGGCCTTCAATTTTTTTTAAATCAATGAAATGAAGTAATATATTTTAAAGTGTTTAGCAATAGTAAACCAATATATACACATGGGAACAAGTGTTAATCATCAAATAGGCTATCCTGTTACAAAGATACCCGAGAGTGAGCCGTGGTAGGGCAATCATGACCTATGAGGTCCTTCAAGAATCCAAGTGTCTTCCAATTTGTTGTTCTACCATCTTTTGAGAGTATTGTCTTCATCTATATGGTTAAAAACAGTTCATCACTATACTCATAAAAACAGTTCACTACTATGATCATATTCCAGACCCTCTGCAAAAGAAAGAGGAAATTTGGGCAAGGGAAATGACCCATCCCCTAAGACATCCACTGGCCTACATTTTGACACCTATCTGCAAGCAAGGCTGGGAGATGAAGTCTCTATATGATCATTCATATGCCCAGCTACTGTTTAAAGATAAAAGGAAAAATGTATACTAAAAGTAGAAATATTCATAGAAGATCCTTTTTGGTCACCGCAATCTTCCTGCACACAGAACACACTTAACGCTCCTTCCCAAAATTTATATCTTGAAGACCCATCTTATTCCTGCCTTAAGCTCAAAGGTCAGGATCTCTGACTTGTGCACAAGAAGATGAAAAACAAATTCCAGGAAGAGCAGTTCATATTTAAGAATATTATCTTGAAGTTGTGCATTTCACTTTTCACATTCATTGGCCCTAATTTAGTCAAGCTCTCTGCAAAGAAGACCAGAAAATACAGTTTCCAGCAGGGGTGGAGAGTGGGGAGGAAGAATGTATTCTGCTAACTCATAGGTTTTTGATTGATTTTTTTCTTCAATTTGGAGGAGGAAGGAAAATTAATTGTAACTAATCTCTATACAGGTATGTTTTTTGTCTGTCACATTGTCTTCCTCATTGTGGATGTTTAACAATTCTTTGCTGAATTGTCATATTCTAAATATAAAAATAAATACCAGGAAACTAGATGTGTAGACCAGAACACTTTCACTCTTTTGAAATAATTCACCAATTAGTTTAATATGCCCAATATGTCATATTATTTCTTGAACATTATGGAGACAGAAAAGTAGTTATGTTAGTTAAATTTTTAACATGATTAGATTTTTAATGAGTACTATTGTGAACAGGTCTTTTATGATATATTACAGGTGAAAAATGGTGTTACAGTGCCATTAACTAAAAGCCATCTTTTGCAATTCAAAATCAAAAACAGAAGGGCCCAAATTTATTTTTCTTCTGATGATCTGCCACATAAGTATACACAAACAGGATCTAAAAATAGGCATAGTTATCATTTATTAAACATCACAGATTTATGTATTATTTTCTATGCCTCCCAACAATTCTACAAAGGTGGTACCTTTGTCCTTAGTCTTAGAATAATACACTTTAGAGAGGTTAAAAAAAATAACAATAAAATTCAGAAAGGTTGGTAACATTTATTGATACTGATATCCCACAATTTTGGTAATATCAAGAACTGATTTTTTGAGTGCTTAATGATTGAGTAGAAAGTATGTAGATGCAGTCTCACCTAATCAAACATCTGGGGCAATGAAGACTTGGTGTAAAAAATAAGCCATTTTTCTCTTATTAAAGTGTATGATGTGCAGGCCTGACAAGTTTGATTATTACTGAGAAAGAGTTCTGTCATGGTATTATGCTTCCCATATTGAATTATATTTTTCTTTATAACTGGGGGCATTTACATGAAAACAAGAGTTTGTTTCCAAGAGTTTAGCTGTTTATGTATTGCCTGAAGTCACGATTCTCCCTTTGGGTATGACAATTACTTCCATCATAACCAATTGAGAAATGAAATATAAAAGCAAAATTGTTTCTAAATTAATGGTTTTTAAAAGTTTCCCAGGGAGTTGTCAGACAACTCTAAATATCTCTATGCTCCATATCAATTTCCAACCTGGAAAACTGGTAAAACTATACTAAAAAGAAAGTGGAACCACTGTAAATAAATTTAATTTTGCCCCCTATAAAGGAACAAATTTCTAAATTACAGAAAAGAATTTAAAGTAGAATTTATGCTAATATTTGTAGCAGATATTGTTTTACACAAGCAAAGGGCCTGTTCCCAACTTAACATCTCCAAATGAGATGTCCTTTCACATGAAGTCACTATCACTGGGGCCAGAGGTATTGTGCCTAAGCTGATATGAGATGAAGATTTACATACACAGACCTCTGAGGAATCACAACTGATCGAAGTAAACTCACAGAAGCATGCACACAGACATGTACTTTCATGATCGAGGCTCCCCTCCCTTGCAAATGTAGGGGACCAAGTGTTCTCTGCCTTCTGTAAAGTACCTAGTGTTCTGAGTGTGTGGCACTTAGTGGCTCTGAATTGATATTATTTGGAATGGGAATGTTCTTGAACCATTTAGTCACTATTGCTGTGCATATGTATGCATTCATACCAGAGCCCACAGTTCAGAGATCATCTTGTCATGATTGGCCCCACCCAATGTCTAAGCACATGTATACCTTCACATTTTGCTGTTGTTATTGTCGTCCTTGCTACAAGCAGTCATTCTATGCATGTTTAATGAATGGGGAAATATGAATGTTAATGTTATAAAGAACCAGGTATTAACAAGAAAACAGATCAATGAATAGAGCAAAAATAGGATGCAGGTGTTTTAAAAAAGGAAATTAGAGGGGATTAGGTTAACCAAGATTTGATACATGATCCTGGGACTGTGGTTCATACACCCTGTCCTAGATTCACAGATCAGAAAGGTCCAAAAGACCCTGAATGCTAAGATACAGAGCTTAAAGCAGTCAAGAGATGTAGGTGATTAAGATTTTATGTTTAATAATTACACTTGCAATAATTTTTATGAACTGATGATGAGCCATAAGAAGTTTAACAATGTTTTCCAAAAACTGGAACAGAATTCTGAAAGAGTGACTGACATGTATAAAAACCACAAGAGGGAGTAAATTTCAAGCTCCGAGCCTCTACCATAAGAAAGGAAAGATTTTGTGTGCTCAGTGCTTGGCATAACCTCTGCTGCTGCTGCTGCTGCTAAGTCACTTCAGTCGTGTCAGACTCTGTGCGAACCCATAGACGGCAGCCCACCAGGCTCCCCCGTCCCTGGGATTCTCCAGGCAAGAACACTGGAGTGGGTTGCCATTTCCTTCTCCAATGCATGAAACTGAAAAGTGAAAGTGAAGTTGCTCAATCGTGTCCGACTCTTCTCAACCCCATGGACTGCAGCCTACCAGGCTCCTCCGTCCATGGGATTTTCCAGGCAAGAGTACTGGAGTGGGTTGCCATTGCCTTCTCCGGCATAACCTCTGACACATACTAAATATTCAACAATCTTGGTGACATACATACAAGCAGGATGAATATGTGATCATTCACGTGACTGATGAGTAACAGTGTCACTTACAGAACTGAGAAATCAGACGAAGGTCTCCTTCTCTTGAAAGTGGAACCTGACAGACCAGCAGTGAAATGGAGAAGTATTAAGAGCAACCCTAGCATTTTTGAGCCTCTCATTGGCCCAGTTCAGAACTCTCAGCTAGGGATGTAGCCCCAAGAGACACTTGACACTGTCATGACTGAGAAGGGGCTAGGGTGCATTTAATGGGTTGAGTATAAGGATGCTGTTGAGCATTCTGCAATGCGCATGACAATCCCTCCAAGGAAAGAATTGTTAAGCCCAAAATGTCAATAGTGTCAGGTTTGGGAAACCTTGACCCAACTGAATGGACTCCTCCACTCTTTCTGACTCCTATCCATCTTTCAAAGCCTAGCTGTTGCTTCTTACCTGGAGCTTAACTGAACCATTCTTCTCCATACTTCTCAAGAGAACTGAGTACCTCTTCACCTGGGGTTCCTTTTCCCAAAGTACATTTTACCTATCTCTAGCATTGAACATATCACAAAGCATTGTAATCATAGTTATGTATCACTTTGGCTGAACTAAAATATAAAAATCACTACCACAAATTAAACATAAGGTCATATACTAGAGGTCAATTTCACTGTGACATGTGTCCTTCGAGTACAAAGGTAAGAAGTACTAGATGGAGAATTACCATCTTAGCAATTTTGTATCAGAGAAAGTGAAAACATTCAAGACCAGTCTGTAGACCCACCTACTAAGATGAACAGGGATAAGGGAAACAGGCCTATATGTAGAGACTAACAGTGGATGTCCTGGGGATACTCAAGTGTTCAAGTGGTTTAGAAATACTTGATCAAAATCCAACCAAAAAGGGATAGGTAAGTTTGAATAATGTGGTAGTGGTTTAATCACTAAGTCATGCCCAACTCTTGCTACATGGACTGTAGCCTGCCAGACTTCTCTGTCCATGGGATTCTCCAGGCAAGAATACTGGAGTGGGTTGCCATTTCCTTCTCCAAATTCACTCATTTGGCTGCATAAGGTCTTAGCTGCAGCACGGGAGCTCTCTAGTTGTTAGTTGCCCAGTAGCATGTGGGATCTTAGTTTCCCTATCAGGGATCAAACCCTTGTCCCCTGCATTGCAAGTTGGATTCTTAACCACTGGACCACCAGGGAAGTCCTTAGTATTTCATTAAATAAGTAAATGAAATGAAAAGACAGATAAACATGCTTGTAATCAAGTGTTCTAGCATGTAAACAAAAACCCTGAACAGGCTATTGGCAGTGGGGGTAGGGGGAGTGATATGGATAGAATATCCATATGGGAGGCCTATTCCTACTCTATGATTCAAGAAGAGGTTTGATGAGAAGGTCTGGGGGAAATGATGCAAGGCCCTGGACCAGGAGGAGGCAGCAGTGGGGGTCACTCACCAAAAGCAGACCTAATGATGTGAGCTGAGAGATGGGTGACAGGAAGAGTAGGCAGGAATTGAGTCTGGCAGGAATTGCTACCTGGGGAGACCTGGTACCAGTTTTGAGTGAAACATGAAACAGAGATGGTAAACTCTGCAGCCAGGTGAAACTGATGAGGATCTTACCTCTGGAAATGGTGGGATCAGTCTTGTTCTCCAAGTCAGAGTCATCACGTCATTCACAGAAAAAAAGATTATATTATAGATAAATATATATTATATTATAGACAGAAAAATTATAGAGACTGAGAGGAATAATAATTAATTTAACATGGTAAGATGCTAACATTTTCCCAAATGCAACAAAAAAATTTTTGTACTACTTGAGGAACATTGTTCCAGATTTGAAATGACTTAAAAAAAAAATCCTCTGTGACCGGCCCCTACATGGGATGGGAGAAGTGCTGTCCTCTCTAAGTTTCAACCAGGAGAGGAACTTCCTGAGTATCTCACCCAGTGGGTTGAGCAGGTTGATGGCATGGTGGCTCAGAGATGGTGCCACCATCAGAGAGGACCCTAAATTCTCTCACTGTCTGATTATTTCCTCAAAACTGTTCAGGCAACAGGCTCCCATTTCTATTATAATGACACAAGTTGTGCTCATTTAAATTGACAGACACTGCATTAACTAGGAGACTAGTTACCCAGAGAAAAACAAAACCCACTAAGTAATCCCTTCCCTAATATTACAGCAAGAACCTCACTCACAAACTTTTTAAGAAATTCCTACTGTGAATTAACTCTGCTTGAAAATGCAGAGAAGTATGCTCAAATTCCATTTCATGTGTCATTGGGGCACTTCCAAGGTAAGAGCCTCTTTCTTCCCAAGTGTTTCTAAGCACAGTGAACAAGCCAGCTGCCTATATGGAGGACTGAATCCACCTATTTTTCATGTGGCCTGGAAACCCCACTTGTATTACGACATTAGAGGCAGTTACGGATGCTCTTAAACAATACATTTGTTAATTCTCTCATCTGACACGTTTCCAGCCAACTCTAAGTAGAAAGGAGGAAAAAGCTGATTACATATAGCCAGTAGCTAGAATCATTTAAGCTAAATTAATAGTCTATAAATAACTTCGTCCTTCCTTTAAAAAAAAAAAAAAAGAGGGAGAGAGATGGTGAGGTTAGTGAACAATCAGAGGAATGGCCTATTTCAGGTTAGGCTGTCAGAACCTGAAGAAATTTCAAATTAAATTTAAGGAAAATGTAACCACCTTGTGTCATATGCTGCTTGCAGAGAGGAAGCAATAAAGGTCTATTAACTAAAATTCCAGTATCACCCCTTTACCAGCATACTTGACAGTCCTTCTTTCTGTAGCTAATATTGCATTATTTGGTTTTAATGTATTTTTTTATGCAGTGAATTAGATTTTAGACTTCTCTGGGACCTTCCACCCCCAAATTTGTCATCTGAAATGCAAAAAAAGGTATCTATTCATTCGGGTGAGTCTTAAGCCAACTGTGGATAATTTACAGCATACTAGGAAGCAATGTATTAAGACATCTCCCCAGAGCTTGGTAAGGTGAAGGGGGAATAAATTTCATGGTATGAGTGGGTGGGCAAAATAAGTTTGGATCTTGATGTCTTGGCCCTTCCGCCACCAAGAGATCAGGCGCCTGATGCCCTATGGAAGTGCAATCAATAACTCCAATGGTGACACAGAGGAAGGAGACATGGAAAAAACTGGACAGAGCACAAAACAAACTCTACTTCATTCATTCCTTCAGCCAGTCAAATAACAAACATTTATAGCATCTCTAATAAATGCAAAGTGCAAGCTTTAGTGTGTCTTCCAGTTTTGACCCACATCTGTTTTGCATTAAAGACACAGATGATTGCCCCGTAATTCCATGACAACTACTCTTTCTTTCAAATCTTAACCTTCAATATTTCAAGGGTAGAAAGGCTAAAAAAGCATATGATCAAGTATTTTCTTCCATCCCTTCCCTACATTAGCAAAGCATTTCTTAGGGCAAATCATGATATCAAACGCACAGTATACCCAGGATTATTCACCTGTAGCTTTAAAATTCTTTGAAATCAGGACTTTAAGAATTTTAGTGACACTGCAAGCTTTCCACCAAATTAAATTTGCATCACAATATGTCTGAGATCCTCCACTACAGGACAAATGCAGCTTGTATTAATGGGAATTAAGGTTATTCATCCAAACAGCTGAAAATTGCCCTGGTTTAACTCTGAAAGACTTTGATGGGTATCCTTTTTAGTTATTTCTTCTAGAAATGACCAAGCATTGAAAAAAATTAGGCATTTTGTTATTTTTTCCTTTGCCAACTCAGAAACTAGGTTATTGCTTCCCAAACTCCAAATCAGAAATACCCACTGATTTTTTTTCTTTTTTTGAGATGCTTCTTTCTTCCCTTCACTGTACTATCTAAATCACGGGTGCTCTGCTGGATACAGGCCACCTCCACAGCCAGCCGAACAAATGATTAGACACGGCATAGGGTGTGCTGGGTTGTGAAGTGAGCCCCCTGTTCACAGTGCCAGTTAAGAGCCTGGGATTTGTCTGTTCTGTTTTCCTGCACCCTGGCCACTTGTTACGGCCTGCGTTCATGTCACCTTGCTGTTTGAGGCCCTGGACAGACTCTCTTGCTCACCAGTCTTGGCTTACCAGCAGTTGACAAATAGGCCCTTCTCAGCCTTGGTTATCTCTTTGAAATCATCTCCAGGTAGCGTCTCGCAAAACGTTTTTTTTCCTCAAAATCTTTTTCTCTAGGTTGTGTTCTGCGGTGTTGATACAGACTAAAAGAGTTAAATTGGCTCTAAGTCTGTGTATTTGTCTCTGAAGCCACCTTGAAAAGCTCTGGCTACACTTTCAATTTAAAATTTTTAAATACCCATGAGCAGTCATTATCTTTTAAACCTTTTAAAATTTAGGTTTCTTATTTCAACTATGGTGAACATGGAAGCTAGAGGATGGAGTCTCTGACTGGCTGAGGAGGCTGCAACTGGGCAGGAATGCGGATGGCACCCCTGAGGGGCAGTCACTGGAAGATGCACTTGTGATTTACACACTGAGGGTGTGTGTGAGCTTGGAGGGGACATACACGCCCACCTGTACTGACCCTGAAAAGCTAGGGCTGATCCCTCAGGTGAGTTGGTAGAATTCCAAAAGGGTAATTGATTCGAGTAGTTAATCATCCCATCCCAGTGACAAAGATATAGACAGGATATATTTCTCAAGCTGTTTAAAAAACTAGCAAATCAGTAAACATATGCTAAACTTTGACCATTATCCACATATGCAAAGTAGTCTTGATGTACATTAATTAAGATCTCATCAATCTAGGGAAACTGGTAAATAAGATGACAGAGTTTTGGACAAGCATTCTTACTCAGTTTTTTTCTTTTTTTTTTTTTTTCAGCAATCATCCTGTTCATTTGATACCAAACAGATGGCTGGACAAAGGTACTTGAGACCACATCCCAAGGATTATTTGCCAACTGCTGGGTTCTGTGTGCCAAGGCTTACAGTCAAGAAATTAAATTCCTTTGACAAAAAAGAAGAAACAAAAATCCTCCTAGAGTAAACACACAGAGAACTCATACCTAAATCCTGCAAGGCTGGCTAAGTTCTAATTTTATCCTTTTCTACTACCTTCACTACTCTTTAAAGTGGGGTCAGGGGTATTTATTATTTTAGTTTATGTGCAAACTGTAATTCCAATATGAAATCAAGTGAAGTTATTTAAAAATCAAAGCTGATGTTAACAAGATGATCTATTTCATCCTCCCAAAAGAAACTAATGAATCATTGTGAATTTATTGTGGTAGAAAGACAGTGGCTGCTGGCAATTATACTGATGAGCAGAAATCCTCACAAGTGGGTACTTTAAAGCAATTATTTTCCATTTGGTTCTAAAAAAGCCTCTGAGTACAACTAAGCTTTGATTACCTGGCATCTGAAAATATACATTCTCAGAGGGATATTTGTGATGATTATTTTAGTGGAAAGAAAGTAAACAGCTACTGTTTGTGAAAGCTCAGTTGTGAGCCTCTTTAAAGTTTAAATATGAATCGTGCAAAAGATGGAGCTCTGACTTAACAGACTAGCACAGTACTATTACATTATGTTCCCAACTAGAAAGAGTCAAGAATTTATTGGGTTTCTGAGGATCAAAACGCTGTTTGAAATGCATTCTCTCAAGAACATACTTCTTCCAACTCAAAAGCCAATGGCATTTTTTATAACAGACTCTCCAGCCCTAAGATCAAAACTTATTCCTCCATTTTTTTCTTCTTGGCCCCAGGTTCACGAAGAATGTTGTATCAAAAAGTGACAACGCAGAGGTCACTGGAACAAAAATTGATTCCTCCAAGAGACGGAAGCCAAAGGCCATCCGAAGAGGGAATCAGGTGGAGTATTTTGTACTTGACTTATTTTTCAAGTACAGAAAAGTTGTGGGTTCTTATGAAGGGGTATTACATTCCTTTCTGTCTAATTCAAGTTCATTGGTATTCAGCGGAAGTCAAAAGACCACTTTTTAAAAGGAGAGGAGAATGTGGACCCAAGGTTCAAGACCATAAGAAATGAGAAATCAGATTTGTAAACTCAGTTCTTAACTCCAGGTCTGGAGATCATAAGTACAAATACAGATGGAAATAATCAACTTTTTCACTTGTCTTTTCCCCAGATAAGAGAAATATTAAAGAAAATACTGGTGATGCAATTCAGTAGAATACACAGAGACAAGAAAAGGGGAGATGTACTGGATTGTGTAACCAGCAGTTACCAAAACCAGAATCACCATACCATTTATATTTGCCCAACCCATGACGGTTTAATGCAGTACCAACAAAACTGTTAAAACTCAACATTCAGAAAACTAAGATCATGGCATCCAGTCCCATCACTTCATGGCAAATAAATGGGGAAACAATGGAAACAGTGAGAGACCTTATTCTGGGGGGCTCCAAAATCACTGCAGACGGTGACTGCAGCCATGAAATTAAAAGACATTTGCTTCTTGGAAGAAAAGCTAAGATCAACCTAGACAGCATATTAAAAAGCAGAAGCATTCCTTTTCCAACAAAGGTCCATCTAGTCAAAGCTACTATATTTCCAGCAATCATGTATGGATGTGAAAGTTAGAATACAAAGAAAGCTGAGTGCCGAAGAATTGATGCTTTTGAATTGTGGTGTTGGAGAAGACTCTTGAGAGTCCCTTGGACTGCAAGGAGATCCAACCAGTCCATCCTAAAGGATATCAGTCCCTAATATTCATTGGAAGGACTGATGTTGAAGCTGAAACTCCAATACTTTGGCCACCTGATGTGAAGAACTGACTCAAAAAGACCCTGATGCTGGGCAAGATTGAAGGCAGGGGGAGAAGGGGATGACAGAGGATGAGATGGTTGGATGGCATCACCGATTTGATGGACATAAGTTTGAGTGAGCTCCAGAAGTTGATGATGGACAGGGAAACCTGCCATGCTACAGTCCATGGGGTTGCAAAGAGTCAGACATGACTGAGTGACTAAACTGAACAAGGCTGTTACTGTGATGATGGCCCTATGAAAGGGGTCAATTGACTAGGCTCTCACAATGAATATATCATGGATCTTGGACTAGGTGCCAAGTGTTCATTTCTCTGTATTTTGTTCTCAATGTGAGAACAATACATAATCATTTCAGAGAAAGTAGAAAAAATATTGAAAGTATTTTAAAAAACCATGACTTCAATTCCTAGAGAAATGTTAAAACATTATCATTCATGCATGCGTGGGAAGTTAATTCGTCATGTCCAACTCTTTGCTAACCTATGGACTGTAGCCCATGGCTCCTCTGTCCATGGGATTCTCTAGGCAAGTATACTGGAGTTGGTTGCCAAGACCTCTTCCAGGAGATCTTCCCAACCCAGAAATCAAACCTGTGTCTCAAGTCTCCTGCAATGGCAGGCGGGTTCTTTACCACTAGCACCACTTGAAAAGCCCAAATGTTATCATAATTTCTCAATTTTTCTATATATTGCTTTGCCTACTAAATACTAATTTGTGTTCTTCTTTAAAATGTTATCATTTTCCAAATTCTTAAAAACTACACATGAATATCCTATATAATGTCTGCACAGTGTTTAAAAACACTATTTCTCACTTTTCAGTTCCTAATGGTTGAGCATGTTAGAAAGTCTTAACTTGATGGGGAACACATGTACACCCATGGCTGTTTCATGTCAATGTATGGCAAAAGCCACTACAATATTATAAAGTAATTAGCCTCCAATTAAAATAGATAAATTAATTTTTTTTTAAGTCTTAAGTTTTTTACTGTTATAAATTATCTTACAAAAACATCAGCAATTGAATTTCTGGTCTTAAAGATATGAACATCTTTAAAACTCTACACATATTCCCAAACAACCTTCTTGAAAAGTTAAAACAAATTGTACTCTCAGAAGTATCTGAAGTGCCCACTTCATACTTGCCAACACTGGGAATTCCCTTTAAGAATAACTTTGTATATTTAATTAATGCAATTTATATCTCATTTTTATTTGTAAGCTTTGACTATGAAGTAACCCAAATGATTGTCTAATGCCTACTAATTATTTTATTGTTTCTCTGGTGAAATAGCATACATGGTCTTCACCTATTTATTTATTGTAATCTCAGGGTTTTTTCTTATTGATTTTTAAGACCATGCCTAGCATGCTTAGTGGGAGAACCCTAGCATTGTATGAAAAGAAATAAAAATTAATTGAATTACTTCTTTATAAATCAATGTTATTAAATATTTTTATATTTGTCACAATAATTTTTCTTTGCCATCTTTTAAGTTAACATGCACAGTTTAAACATTCAAAAGTAGCTGAATCTGCTTTTTATTTGTTGCAAATTCTTATTTGTTTTAAATATAAAGGGTCTTACCCAAAGTAGAGCTCAGATAAAATGTCTGAGTTGCCTTCTAGGCATTTTATGGCTGAATATTTATAAGTTAATTATGATCTGGAATTTATTTTAATATTGGATAAGAGTTGAAGACAACAGTTTTACTTAAAAGTAAATGACATAAACTCACTTATTAAATAACCCTTGCTTTTCCCAAAGGTCTGTTAATAGATTATTTTCATAAGGTGAATTCATATATATACTAAGATATCTTTTTTAGTATTGTTCTGTTTCTTGATCCTTCTAAAGGTGCCTATCAAAACACCTCTCCGACATAAATCACAGCAGGATCCTCTATGACCCACCTCCCAGAATATTGGAAATAAAAGCAAAAATAAACAAATGGGACCTAACTAAACTTAAAAGCTTTTGACAACAAAGGG
>NC_057388.1:90219965-90273357 GCF_019320065.1 Cervus canadensis | reverse complement strand
TTTCGGTGAACTCCAGGTCACGGCACAGCCTGACAAATGGCAGGAAGTTTGGGACTTGGGCCTGACATTTTTTGCACAAAGGCCCTACAGCCCGGCCAGGTGAGCTGGGCTTGGGGACGGACACGGGGCCACCGCCCGCCACTTCCTGCCCTTTGTTGGCCCATGTGACAGCCTTCTCGAAAGGGCCTTTCTTTTGTGCCCGGCTCCCGTTCTTTATAGAGAGGAGTGTCTCAATATAGAAATGGGTGGGCCCCGAGTCAGCAGCAGGATGTGGGAATGCAGACTGGCAGGATGCCCACAGGCAGGGGCAGGATCGTCGAGTTCAAATAACGGGGCCATGGACTCCTGATAATAGCCTGTCGGGTATTTATATGCCCGACAAGACATTGCACAGGCTCCACTGGCACGTTTCAGGGGGTCAGGAGTCTGTCTGTGCATCAGCTCTCCTGTCAGCACCACCCTTTGCTTCTCCTGCCTGGGCTGCTTTCGTTTGATCATGGATCAGGTCTGCCGGGCCCAAACCCTCCAAGTCAGCGTGGGCTCCCAGAAGGAAGGGACCTTCCTTCTTGCCGTAGGAAAATCTTTGTTGTCAGCTTCCTCAGGGTTAGACTCTGTTTCTAGATAGCTTGCAGTGTGTCTGTGGGCATCAGTTCTCCGGTAGACCTTTTTAAGCTCCCAGTCTTCTTAAAAAAAAAAAAGAAAATTTTTTTTTTTTTTTAATTAAGCCACTCGGTAAATGGGATTTAGTTCCCTGACCAGGGGTTGAACCCATACCCCTTGCATTGGAATATTGGAATCTTAACCACTGGACTGCCAGGGAAATCCCACAGACTTTTCTTTGTTGTCCTCATTTGCGATGGAATCCTTTCTAGAAGAATCATACCCTCCTGATGCCTCAGAAGACATAGAACAGAATTTGAGTTTTTCAGAAATGATACAAAATAATCTACTTACAAAACAGAGACTCACAGACTTAGAGAACGAACTTATGGTTGCCAGGGGCGAAGGGATAGTTAGGGAATTTGGGACAGACAGGTACACACTGCTGTATTTAAAATGGATAACCAACAAGGACCTACTGTTATAGCACAGAGAACTCTGCTCAATTTCAGCCTGGATGGGAGAGGGGTTTAGGGGAGAATGGATACATGTACATGTATGACTGAGTCCTTTAGCTATTCCCCTGAAACTATCAAAACATTACCAGTTATACTCTAATACAAAATAAAAAGTTAAAAAAAAAAAGCCACAAGAGACCTCATCTCACATCTGTCAGAATGGCTATGAGTTTTAAAAAGACAAGAGTTGGCAAGGTTGTGGAGAAACTGGAACTCGTCTGGGTATTTATTCACATTAAATGTGTAAATGATATCTCAATAAAATTATGACAAAAAAATCTAAAAAAAAAGAATTTGAGTTTTTCTTGGGAACTCAGGGCCTTGGTTCGGCACCCTGTGGAAGCAGTAGAAAGGACCCTGGGCCAAGGAGAAAGGACTCACCTTCATGCCATTTCTCACCTCGCCTGGCTAGCTGTGCAAACTTCAGCAAGTTTCTTCACCTCTCTGGCTCTCAGAGTTAGCCAGATGACACCAAGTGTTGATCTTAATTCTCATGTTCTGTGGTTCCATTTGTTTTGGACCACGTGGTCATACAGTGATGTCAATACAAAAGCTATTGAGGTACCTAAGACCCTTTGACCCACACAAGATATCACAGCTGACTTGTCATAACAGTTTCTGGTAGATTGCTTTCTGGTATACCTGGTTTATTTTTTTAAAAAAGATAGCCTAAAGGTTAATTTTAGACTGCTGTTTACAGACACACCACTCTTTCAAGTTTGTGATTTTTTTTTTTTAGGTTTCTGACTTCTTAAACTGCAAGAATTATGTGCACATGAAGAGTTAACAGGCTCAGAGTAAATATACAAAGTCATGGATTTATATGTATCCTTTATGACATATTTCTGACTAATAAATGATTTTTTTTTTTCCTTTCTTGACTCTGTTGCAGAGGGATGAAGTTATCAGAAAGGTGAAACCTGGAACAGTGCTTTTCCATATATTCCTATGGTGGCCTCAGGGAACATAGTAGAAGTTTAATAAATTTTTATTGAACCAGATAACCTCCCCTTCTACTCAGAATTCACCTAGAGTCGGCCTCATCCAAGTTTATTTTTGAGCTAAGGTGTGGGGTATAAACTCACCCGGCAGACCTGTTTGTTTGACAAAATCCTGCTCCTCCTACTACTTCCCACAAAACAGGGCATCCCTTCGATTCTTCATGGCCTCCTTCTTCCTCTTATGTGGAGCCCCGTCCATTATTCCCCCAGAAGGAAGGGGACAAGGCACTGATTATGTTTCCCCTCCTCAGAGTGAGATTTGGAAACTCTGGATATTTCTAGAGGTTACGTGGAGAAGCTCTAGGGAGGCAGAGCTCTAAAAGGGATAATAATGAACATCTACATAGATTTCAAAATGCACAGAGCACTTTTCCATGCTATAGTTCACTTAGTCAATCCTCCAATCCTGAGGTGGTATCCCCTGCACGTGGCGGCTTAACTGAGACTAGCCACAGCCGAGTGGTTTTTCAAGATTAATCTGGAAGCCCGGGGCTTTTCCCAGTGCATCCAACCTTCTTAGCTGGAGGGGTGGTAGGGATGTTGAGAGCTGGAGCTGGGGGTCACCTACTTCTAAGGGCAGGAAGACAGTTTTATTTGCATAGAGAGGGAGGGGAGGAGGAGACGGGAGGGAGGGAGTACAAGATGCTAAGGAAGACAAAAGAGTTCCCACTGGAATAAGGTTGTTTCTGGTGGATTCAGCCCGAGGAAGAACCCAGGATTTGGGAGCCGGAGATCAGAAGACTTGGGCAGGACTTTGAACTCTTCTCATCTCAGGGAAAATAAAACTCTCTGATCTCCTGGTCAATTCTGTTCTCTGCAAAAGGAGAATGATGACGATGACAAGAATAACAGCACGGAGGAGAATTCCTGCCCCCATCCACCCTCACAAGGTAAACGTGAGGACAGATGTGAGCTGAGCATGTGGAGATGCTCTTACAAAGTAAATGTTAACATTCTGGTGGGTTGTCTTGTTTTCACTCACTCCACAGATAGTTACTGAACATTTACCATGCTCTGGGCACTGAGATAGACCCTGAGGGCTCAGTGATGAAAAAAAAACATGGAACCTGTGACATGTGTCCTCCTGGGCCTTACTGCCCCTGCTTTGGTCCTGTTAGGCTATGGGGCCAACTCTTTAGGCATCAAGGTCCCCTTATCCATTTAACCATTGTCATAGGAATTAAGTGACTTCATTTATATAAAGTATGTACATCTAAGACTGCACCTGTCATAGAAGGAACGAACACTCCATAATCATTTTCTCTGAAAGGGCCCTTTAATGTCACAGCTCTCTCTAAACAAGATTAGGGTTTTTGTGCCCTGACCTCAGTCCCTGGCTAAAGGGACTTCACCCACACCACACACCGCCCCCTGCAACCCCATCAATGGAGATAAAGATAGGCCTCTGAACTCTGAAGTGTTCATGCAGTCTTGAGGGATATGTATGTATATGTGTGTGCCTCATTTATTGCCTTAACCTCTCCAAATAGAACAAGGTTCCTGGCAGGTAGGGACTTAGTCAACCAGCCCCTTCTCCCCTGGGACAGGAAGGGACAGGCAAGCTGTCCATCTCATCAAGTCAGGGAGAAATCCCTCGCAGCTCTAGTTCTATTGAGTTTCTTTCTGGCTCATCACTGAAGTGTGAAGTATTCTGACAGCGCAGCAAGGAAGCGTCAGGAAGTGCTTGCGACACTGAAGGCAAAAGCGGGATAATTTAATAATCTAAGGAACATTGGCTACTCTGTTTTCTCAGACACAACCAGTTCAGGGGCAAAAATGGTCCACAGAGACTATAAACTGGCCAGTATTTTCCTGGATCCCTGCTCCCTGGGCCCTGCCCCCCCTCCAGTCCCAGCCTATCACTAGGGAGCGTGCCATGGAAGAACACAGCTCTCCAGTCTGGCCACCGACGTCGTGCCCACCTGCCCTGGTGCAGGCCCAGATGGCACCTCTGTGCTAATAATTAGGAGAGGGGCCCTCGTGTTCTGGGCAGGCCACGCCCACTCCAGCTCAAGCTCCCCCGCTGTGTGGCAGCCCTCCTGGTTCCTGCCATGATGGCTGCTTCTCCATGCTGCTGATGCTGCTGCCTACAGACCTGCTCTCTGCCCTGATGGAACCTCTGGCCATCGCAGCCTGGGCCACTCACACTTCCTGCTCTCTCGGTGCCTAGTGTCTCTTTTTGGTTTTATTTTCTTTGTGATTCAGCCCCCTCTGTATGGGAGCTTGGAAACAGGTATTTGCTGACCTCGGAGTTGAAACTTCTCCAGATGGGTGGTTAAGACCTTGCCTTCCAATGTGGGGGGGATGTGGATTTGATCCCTGCTCAGAGAGCTAAATTCCCACCTGCTTCATGGCCCAAAAACAAAAACAGAAAACAGAAACAAAAATGTAACAAATTCAAGAAAGACTTTAAAAATGGTCTACATCACACACACACAAAAATTTTTTAATTAAAAAAAAAAAAAGAACTGAAACCTCTCTGGCCTGGCCTGTTGTTCTAGAACCTGAGTGACGTGCATGATTCTATTCTTCCCTAGGATGTTTCCTGCCAGGAAGCTCCTGGACTCTCATGGGTGTCAAGGCCTCTCTCTTCTAGACCTAGGTCCTGGTGCAGACACAGTCTGGCTATTGGCAGAGCCCAGTCAGAGTCTCTATTTTACAGTTGCCTTCCATGCCTGCAAACCCACCTGTAGTACCTCTGTTGAATCCCTTTCAGACAGATAGGCCCTCCTGGGACCATCCATTTGACCTTTTAAATTGCTTTCACTGCTAGAAAGTTCTCCCTACGTTCACTTGACAATTCTTTGTAGAAGCCATTCCTTAGTCCCAGACCCAGCCCTCTATTCTGGGGACAGACGGAGTGGGGTCTCTGCTCACACAGAATTTAAATCTAAATTGGGGATGCGGAGGTAGAAAACACACAGAATACAAATGATAATGAGATGTTTAAAAAAAAAAACAGCTTGACAAAGAGGAAGCTCCAGGAGGCAGAGGGTGATGCCTCTGAGGCTTCTCTGAGGAGGTGGTGTTCAGGGTGGAGACCTGGGCCACTGGGGACCAGACGGATCAACCATGGGGATGATAAGGACAGAGGCTCCAAGAGCAGAAGAGTGAATCTGGGAAGGAAGGCCCATGGGGCTGGAGCAGGCTCTGGGAAGGGACCTTGGCTTCACTTTGCAAAGGACGTGAGGCAGTGGGGTGGAAAGAAATGGGGACTGTTGTTGTTCGGTCACTCAATCATGTCTGACTCTTTGCAACCCCATGGATTGCAGCACGCCAGGCTTCCCTGTCCTTCACCGTCTCCCAGAGTTTGCTTAAACTCATATACATAAAGTTGGTGATGCCATCCAACCATCTCATCCTCTGTCGTCCCCTTCTCCTCCTGCCTTCAATCTTTCCCAGCATCAGGGTCTTTTCCAGTGAGTCGGCTCTTCATATCAAAGTCTTGGAGCTTCAGCTTCAGAGTCCTCACTTTACAAGGAATCCTTCCTTTTTAGGGCAAAAACTGTCACCATCTCCACCAGCAACATACTTCTTACCTCTCACCAGCTGATCCTTCTACCCAGTACACCCTTCCACCCCAGCCTTGTGGCCCTGGGGAATTCCTCCTTAACTGTGAGATCCCATTCAAAATTTCCCTCCTCTGAGAAGCTCCCACCTACAGGCAGAGGTGACTGCTCCTCCCTGTCCTCCGAGGAGCTTTGTCCCCTCTGCTGGACACTTCTCCCACTCCTCAAGGTGACACGAAGAGAGTGAGCTTGGAGGCAGACCCAGCCTGGTCCCACCCCAACAGCTGTGTGGCATGGGATATTCATTTCCTCTGTTGTTGTTTAGTCGCTCAGTCATGTCCTACGCGACCCCGTGGACTGTAACTCACCAGGCTTCTCTGTCCATGGGATTTTGCAGGCAAGAATACTGGAGTAGATAGCCATTTCCTTCTCCAGGGGATCTTCCCGACCCAGGGATCGAACCCATGTCTCCTGCATTGGCAGGCGAATTCTTTACCACTGAGCCACCAGGGATTTCCCAGGGCTGCTCTAGTAAAGGACACAAACTGGGTGGCTTAAATCCCAGAAATGTAGGTACTGTCTCACAGTTCTGGAGGCCAGAAGTCTGAAATCAGGGTGTTGGTAACGTGGATTCTTTCTGCAGATTCTGGGGAAAACCTGTCCCTGCCTCTCAACTAGCTTCTGGTCATGGCTGGTAACCTTGGCCTTCCTTGGCTGGTAGACACATGGCTCCAATCTCTGCCTCTGTCTTCACATGTCTTCTCCCATGTATCTATCTTCACCTGGTTCTCTCCTCTTTGTCTCTCTCCTCGTCTTAAAAGTTCACCAACTATGTGGGATCAAGGGCCCATCCCATTCCAGTGTGAACTTATTTTAGCTTAATTACATCTACAACCACCCTATTTCCAAAGAAGGTTGCTTTTCAGATACTGGGGGTTAGGACTTCAACATTTTTTTGGTGGGGGAAAACACAATTCAACCCATAACACCTGGGTAAGCTTAAACTGCTTCC
This sequence comes from Cervus canadensis, assembly GCF_019320065.1. Taxonomy (NCBI): domain Eukaryota; kingdom Metazoa; phylum Chordata; class Mammalia; order Artiodactyla; family Cervidae; genus Cervus; species Cervus canadensis. The sequence continues at coordinate 90,266,717 of NC_057388.1, read as the reverse complement.
TCCTCTCTCAAACAAATTTAAAAAGTATCTTCCTTCTAACACAGAGATTAAATGAGCTAATGGGTGGCTAAACTTGCCATGGTGCATACCAAACCTTCAAAAATGTAGCTGCTGATGTTAATAATAGCTGGTCTGTCCATTACGAGTTCTTCCAGGTGGACATCATGCCTTATTCCTTTTTCTTTTTAATCCTCAGTGTCTAGTGCAAAGTTTGTGCTCAGAAATTTTTGCTGTCTGAATGAGCTGCTGCCATTTTAAAGGCAATGTTAAGATCAAAGGAGTGATTTTGAACATCTCTGTCCCCATCAAAGAAAATGTATTGGGAGAATTAGGCAATGGTTCAAACTTTCTTGGATAAGTTTTTAATGAGCTCTGGATGCCTAAAAGGTCTCTTAAAATTTATTAAATTATTAAATCAAAAAATGCCTCCAAATTATTATCTCAAAGTAGCTCCGAATTAGTCTCAAAAAGCCTTTTTAAAAAATTCTTTGACGGACAGGGAGAAATATTGTTAATTAATCTTTTAATTAATACTTACCATAAGCAATATATCAGTCCTAGAGAAAATTTAGGAGGCAGCAATGCTGTCTTTTTTATGTGCTGCCTGTACTTTTTATGGTTCACTGTGGCCCTCTGTGTTATTAATATGATTGGTATAATTATGTACATTTGTAAAAAGCTTTGGAGCACAATTTTATTATCTTAAGTGATTATAAAGGTTTATGGTTCTTTGCTCTTATGACCTCTCCAGTCATATTTGTGTTTTTTGAGGCCAAGTCTTTATTTCAGAGTGTAACCTCCAACTGCAGCATTATTTTTATGGAGAAAATGGGATCTGCTTTACAATGACTCATTGAACTGTTAGTTTCCAGGGACAGAGAATAGAGAAAAGTGATAAAAGTGATAATTCTCTTTTAAAACTTAAGTTCACGCCCCCCTCGCCTCGCCAACTTACTTCCCTATCCCCCACTCTCCAACCCAGGCTGTCTCTGGGTACAGGCTGAATTAACTGAAACAAGATGCATCTCAAACCCATCCCAAGTAGTAGCTCTTTTTGAGCAGGATTCAAGATTTCTGTTATATTCATCTTGAGGTCCAGTTTCTTTCACAGCCTGTGCTCATGGTGGGCTTAGTAAATGCTGGATTTTAATTGATGGCCTGCTATATTATTGAATATCCCAAGTAAAGTCTCGGTGGCACTAGTGGTAAAGAACCCGTCTGTCAATGAAGGACACATAAGAGACACGGATTTGATCCCTGAGTCGGGAAGATCCCCTGGAGGAGGAAATGGCAACCACTTCAGTATTCTTGCCTGGAGAACCCCATGGACAGAGGAGCCTGGCGGGCGATAGTCCATAGGGTCACAAAGAGTCAACATGACTAAAGTGACTCAGCACAGATCCACAGGCAAGGTCAACACATAAAAAAGCATATATAATATATATTTTGTATCTGTTACATATTTTAGTTGTGATATAGATAGATAGATAGCTGACATAATTTTATAGCTAATATATACTTACTGCATATACACATATATATGTAACATATAGCCCAAACAGATTATTTTTTCTTGCACATGCATAAAATAATCTCTGGAAGAATACAAAAGAAAGGAATAGCATTGGTTGTTCTGTGGGGAGGAGTATGAGTGGCTGGGGGAGAGGGTGAAGGGAGTAATCACTATATTCCATTTGGACTTTCTGAAACATGTGGATTGTTACCTATTCCAAAAAGTGTTTTAAGTGCCTCTATGCCCAGAATCGATAGCTAGATAATCATTTTTGTCCTTGCTGACGCGTCTCTTCCTAAAGCCATAAACTATGTTTTTCAGGGAGGCACACAGGATTTCCATTAGAAACTTCTAAAAGTCTAGGATTATCACTTTCACTCATTCTTTATCTTCCAGGATCCCAGCTAAGTGTGATGCTCACCCTGATCCCCAGAATTACTTGAGACAGAAGCCACCATCTTAGTGTTCATCATTTTTTCAATCAGCAAACTTTGGTGGAGGCTCTTCTAGGGCTGGGAAGCCGACAGTGGGTATAAAGCGACATCCTCCCTCAAAAGCCAGGGCAGAGGTAGGGGAGAGGGTGGGACCGACTCAGGTGCCACCGTTTATCATAGTTAAGCAAAAGCCCAATGTCGACACGAATAAAGCACCACAGGGGAGAGAAACTCAGGAACACAAACTTCAGGAAGAACTAGGAACCAGTGGTTCAGATGACTAAGAATCTGCCTGCAATCCAGGAGACCCAGGTTCAGTCCCTGGGATGGGAAGATCCCCTGGAGAAGGGAATGGCTACCCACTCCAGTATTCTTGTCTGGAGAATCCCATGGACAGAGGAGCCTGGTGGGCTACAGTCCATAGGGTCGTAAAGAGTTAGACATGAGTGAGAGACTAACACTTAACTAGGTGCAGTCCTACCTTGGGACAGAGCGACAAACCTCTGGGTTTTGACTCTCACACCCTTCTACACCTGTCACTATTTCTGGGTCTAGGGGGTGGACCCAGGGCTCCAGTAAAAACAGCACAGAAAGCGCATCTGTAAACTGTCCCCCCAAGGGTTCCAGGGTTTAAAACAATCTTGAGGTGCTCCATCATATGACATGGAGTGTTCATTCCTAGAGTTCAAATGATTTGCCACATCAACCTGTGCAAAGTCTGAAAGAGATTGATTAAATAAATAATAAAAAAAATAAAATAAAATAAAATAAAATAAATAAATAAATAAATAAATAATAATGAGTAATAGCTACAAAGAGTGCTATATTTTTCAAACCTCAACAATTTTTGCCTCCCCAGCTGCTTTGAAACCTCTCTGAAAAAGAGTTAGGGCTGATACATTCTCCCCATTTTGTAGATAAAGAAACTAACACTTTCTGATCAGAGAATTCCCTGATGTCATGAGCTAGTTGATGATAAAACAAAGAACAGAAATACAACTTTCTGTTGTTGTGTTTTTTTCAACTTATCTCTGGAATTTTATTTGTTTATCCAACGAGTCTTCATTGAGCACCTACCATGGCCAGACACCATGCTAGGCCCTGGGATATAAGAGGGGTCACGGAGAGAGAGGGTCACGGCCTTGTGTGTAGTCAGGAAGCCCAAAACTGCACACAGAGAATAAACAAGAAATGCATGAGCCATCCCTGCTATGAAGGAAGAGGAGTTGGGAGAGAACTCCTTAAGCACTGGGATTCTTTGAACCTGGGATAAAACGTCAGGATTCTTTCCAGTTTGAGCAGAGCTCTGCATGGTCTCCCTGCTGTGCAGAGGCAGACCCTACCACCTCAGCTGTGCACTCTGAGTGTGTAAGTGTTACCAGAATGCCCTGGTGACAGGGGAAAAACAATGCTTCAGAGGTTGATGAGGTCATGGGAACCTTCAGAGCTACATCCCAGCCCTGTCCCGTAGCTGTTGTTCATCCAGCTTGTTTATCTTTGTGGGTCTGCAGCTCTGTCTCCATAGTTTCACTCACCTCTGTAGCAAGGAAGAAGGATACCTGGGTGAGATACCTTTCCCCAAGACCTAAGTCCCCCCCAGCTGGAGTGTATCCCCCAAGAGCAGAAGTGATAATGGGGTTGGATAATCCTAGATTTTATGAATCAAGGAAGAGTGAATGAAAAACTTTAACAAATACCAACCAGTTAAGGCAGTTTGGAAGATCCTTGGGTGTGAGAAAGGGGAACAGTGATACAAAAACACCGGGGGTAAAAAAAATACACTGGGGGTGCTACAGCAATTCTGACTTTTGCAGATGGAGCAAGAAACCCTGAGATGTGAAGAGTCTGGAGATTAAATGAAAAGTTCTTGCACGCATTTAATTTAAACGCAGGCATGGTCTACAGCTCTTGTATACTGTATCCTGAGGTATCAGTAACAGAAAACTGTCAGGCTAAATCTATGCCAATTTTTATTTGAGTTTGAATGGGTTTCTTTGGGGATACAGGGAGTGTGGGTTTTAACAAGTGTAGGAAGGGTCTTGTGGTGAACCAGTCATTTCCTGAATTGAGAAAAACACCAGTTGCCTGCTACACCCGCATTGTATGTTTTAGATTGCTCCTAGGAGCAGATATTTCATCTTCATCATATTTATGAGACATGTCAGGCAAGATTTTAGTACAATAAATATCACTTTTCATTCATGTATGTTTTCATTTTCTGAAAAGTGTAATGATTGTAGGAGTCAGGCTGCTGGATCTGAATCCTGCCTCCACTACTCAACACCTGTGTGATCTTAGGTCAGCTACTTCATTTCCATGAACACCTCAGTTTCCTTATCCATCAAATGGGGTACAACACTTGATCTTAGCCAAAGGCCTAGAAGCGAGGAGCCTGGTGTGCTGCAGTTCATGGGGTTGCAAAGAGTGGGACACGACTTAGCAACTGGAGGACAACAACAAAGCCTGATTTTGCAGCCTGCAGCCTGGCCTGCCTAGAGGCAACCACGGTGGGAAAACCTGTCATTCTGGGGCAGGACCCGCTTTTCTGACCCAGAATGAGGGCTTCTGAGGGGGAACTGTCTGCTGAGGAGCAGCATGAGCTGCTGTTGACTGTTGAGCAATCGCCCTGTTGCCCCTGCTCCTCCCAAGAGAGGTGAGAAGTGGAGCAGTTCTTTTGTTGACCCAAGAATATGACCCTCCGTTTATTGAGTGGGAATACTCCCTCACAGTCTCACGGTGATTCTGCAAGATTCATGTTATTATTTATGTTATAGAAAAAAGAGGCTCGGGCTCAGAGAGGTTAAGTAAAAGCCCAAGGTCACAGAGCTATTAAATCACAGAACAAAGATTCAAATTGCCACTGACTCACTCGAAGGCCATTTCTCATCTGCCAATCCCACAGCTTCAGCAATGAAGCTTCTTTGCCTGAGATCACTCCTTCCATCTCTGCTTCACCTCCCATCTCCTGGAACTTCTTCCCTTGAACTGGCTTCTTCCTCTTGGCTCACAATCACGGGCGCCTCTTCAATTTTAATACATCAAACACTCAAATACAAACAAACCTTTCCTTCGACTCCACATTTTCCCTCCTCCCGCACTCAACACCTCTGTTCCCTCATGTCCATACACTTCCCTAAGTTACTGCAAGTCAGTTCAGATCACTCTAGATGAAATTCCCAGTGACTCTCTCATTGCCAGATCCAATCCGTAAGTTTCAGTTTTTGCAGCAGGTGACACTAGACCATCTTATTACTACAATATCCACTTCTCTCTGTTTCCATGGCACCCTTCTCTCTTGGTTACCCCCTGCTGCTGCTGCTGCTGCTGCTGCTAAGTCGCTTCAGTCGTGTCCGACTCTGTGCGACCCCAGTTCCCCGTCTCCACTTCCTCAGCCTATTCCATGAAAGTTGAAAGGCTCTGCCTCCAGCTCCTTCTCACAGCAGAGCCTCCCAGGGTAATATCCACGGCCATGTCTCCACCCCTGCCTGCACACCGGTGGCTCTCCAATCTCTTTCCTGTCCCGACCTCAGTGTCACAGATGGAGCTTCAGTGTCACAGATACAACTTCTAGACATGGCCCCTGAGTGCCTCAGGGGTCTTCAGAGTCAGCACATTCAAAATAGGACTCTTCTTTTTCTATTCCCAAACTTGCTGCTATGTTCTCTACCTCAGTTAGTGACATTAAACCTTGGCACTTGGATAATTCACGCAGTAACCCAAGTGAGCCTAGACTCCTTCCATGGCTCCATGCCCTCAAGATACTACACATAACACGTCCACATTCATCCAGTCACCAAGTCCTATCAATTCTGCTCTCCAAATACCTCATGCATCAGGCCCTATAACTGAACATAGGTTTGACTGCTTGCCTTTCAACAGTCAATAAATGGAGAAGCAAGCTTCAAAGAGAAGAAAGATGCTTTATTCAGAAAAGCCAGCAATCTGGAGAGAAAGTGGACTTGTATGCAGGGCCTGGCTCCAAAGATTCTACTCAGCCATGATAATTTTTAAAGGGAAAAAGGGGGAAACAATCTCAGTTAATTATTAAGGCAGGAGGTCAGATTCGCCATCATCTTTCCATTGTGTGCAGGCCTGTTGACCTCTCCCCATCTTCCTTGGGACTCTATCTTGCTCTGGGGATCTGCCTGCAACTGAATATTCTCTTACCCTCATGGTCCACCTGCAGATTTACTAAGCAGATGCTGGGGGTAGAGAGTAAGTCATTCTTTAACTATTTAATTCTTCATTCTTATTCCTTCTAATCCAGAAAAGGAATCAACAGTTTAGGTAAGGCGTTGTGGATATTTAGAAAATCAGGAGCTAAAGTAAATGTTGCCTAAGGAGCTCATCTTTACGATTAAGGTCTAAGGAAAATAGGGACGAACAAACAGCAAAAAGGCCAAGGAGCTGCCTACAGCGCCTCCTTGTCTTTCCCACCACCACTGTCTGAGCTCAGGCCCTGCAGGACTAAGTGCCTTAGCCTCCCAAAGCCCTGTGCTCACCTCCAGTCTCGAATCTACCCCCTGAGCCTTCTGTCCACTGCAGCTAGAGTGATCTCGCTCACTGGCAAGTTGGTCCTGTCTCCTCCAACTTCTGACCCTTTGGGGATTCTCCATTGTCTAAGAATCTCATCCCACCCACCTCTCCAGTCTCATCTTCCATCCCTGCCCACACACCCTGAACTCTACTTAAGGTAAAACACTGGCCTACCGGCCCCTCTTCACTTTCACCCATTGCTCCACCTGTCCAAAGGGCTTTGCTTTTCATTCTTCTCCCAGTGAAGTCCTACGCCTTCTCCAAGACCCTGTTTCCTCCTCACAAGCCATTCCTGACCTCCCCAGGCGACGCTGAGTTTGTCCTGCTCTCTGCTTCCCACATGCCTGCTCATGACACTTGTTATAGCCTCTACAACACCTCAGCTATGTTTGTGTACAGGTGTTGCTTCTCCCCCAGGAGGGCCAAGGCTATTCTATCCACACTGTCATTCTTAGCACTGAGCACAGAGCCTGGCATTCTACGCTGCCAGTGTAGATGCTGTTGACTACTAATAGGTAAATGTATGATTTGGGGAAGAGGTGCCCAGTTTGAGCCCCAGCTGATATTCATAGAATCACAAAACTTAGCAGTCAGAGATAAATTCCAGCTTCAGAGATGAAATCCAAGCACGTTCCTATCTATTCAGCATTTGGGTATCAAGCACCTTCTTGGGGGTGGGGACCACTGGACTGGGCACTGAGATTCCAAGATGAATGAAATTCCAGCCTGGGCCCCCAGGGAACTGAGAGGTCAGGGATTAGAAAGCCAAAATAAGAGCATCCTTGGCACCTTATGAACAGTGATATGGCCCCAGGATGGATGTGTGTGCTTTTATTTTTTATTGGTGGGTGTGAAAGCTGGAGGCTTTGTCCTAACTCTAGATGCAGACGTTGTGGTTGGAGATGAAAGTTTTTAGGATGAGGGTCAGGAGAACTTTATCAAATCTGCATTTAAGGATGAGGTCAGCAGCATCATTAAATTAAATGTGGGGCCAAGTATTATAACAACTAACTTTGACTGACAGGGACCATGGGAAAAACCATTTTCAACCTGTGCCATAGATTTCTATGTAATACCTACCAGTTGGCATTCAAGTTTGCTTTCAGTATCTATATCTGTGTCTGTATCTATATTTATGATGTGATGTGCTATTCCGGGTGATCTGAGGAAGTGGGTGAATAAGAGATAACCCACATTAAGAAGCTGAAAGCATCTGTCAATGTCATAAATGAAAAAGACTGAGGAACCCTCATAAACTGGAGAAGAAATTGGACAGGAAACCTAGATGAAATGTGGGATCCCGGATAACTTCCTGTGCCAGAGAAAGTACATTAAAAAAAAAAAAAAGGTTACAAAATTTGATTGAGGTCTTAATTAGTAAATAGTATTGAACTGATGTTAATTTTTTTTTTTTTGGTCATTGTGCCATGTTTTCTTTAGACACTAATCTTAAAGGAAGCAATGTAAAGAATATTCAGGAACTCTTGTACTTTCCTTGTAACTCTCTTAGCCTAAAATTATTTCAAAATAATATGTTAATAAATATAATTGTCTAAAGCAAAAAAGAAAAACAGTTGAAAGTCTCCTAGGGGAGCTAATGCATGCTACATATAACGAAAATGTAATAAATCTCAGAAGGATGATGGACTAGCATCTAAAAGCGCTTTCCTGGTGGTTCAGTGGTAAAGAATCTGCCTGCCAATGCAAGAGACACAGGTTTGATCTCTGGTTCAGGACGATCCCACATGCCGTGGAACAACTAAGCCTGTGCACCACAAACCTTTGAGCCTGTGCTCTGGAAGCTGCAACTACGGAGCCCACCTGCGGCAGCTACTGAAGACCGTGTTCCTAGAGCCCATGCTCTGCATTTAGAGAAGCCACCGCAATGAGAAGCCTGCACACACATCCCATCGTATTTATAGGGAACACACTCTGTCCTTCAACAGCTTGAGAGTAGTGCCCCCTGCCCCACTCATCACAACCAGAGAAAAGCCTTCACAGCAACGAAGACCTAGCATGGCCAAAAAATATATAAAAATAAATTTAAAAAAATTTTTTTAAGTCCTTTGAGTTTTGACTTTCAGAGCCAGTGAACTAGGTTAGTGGAAGTGCTATCTTAAAGGGGGCCTAGGGCACAGGCCACAAGCCTGGAGCAGTTTTGTTCACTGACCACCGGTGATGTCCCTGCCTGGCCAGCCTCATTCCTGGAAACCCCATCTGCATAAGGTGAGAGGAGGACCGGCTGCTGCTGGCTACTGGGGATGGTCCAGGGCGCTTCTGATTTTGCCAAGTCTCTGGCTACAAAGAGCTGTCCCTTTCCTATGCCGGAGATGTCTGCTTTCATTTTAATTTTGCATGGTAATAGGACCAATCCCACATCATGTGAATTTGAAGTGTACACTCTCCCTTTGTGAGTATTAGAGTTAACATGCTCTTTTCTAGATTTTTGGAGCCACCGATTGAGTGCAAAATTACTGTTTTGAATCAGAGAGCACACAATACACAAATTTTTAAATCCCAACTTTTTAAACACACTGCTTGGTTTCAGAAAGAGAAACAAGCCTTTTGTTGGCACAGATATTAAGGGAACAGTACTAAAAAATATCAAAGATATTCACACACACACACACCCCCACAGTATTCATAGGGAACACACTCTGTCTTTCCCATATGCGGCATGGAAAATGGGGCCAGAATGATCCTGCAGAAACTTCCTGAAGAAAACAGGCAGGTCAGCCATTCCCAAGCCCTAGCCTGCTGCCGCAGAAAACCCTAGCCAGGGTGCCTGCGCTTCCTTCTCTGCTCCAAAGATCCTGTGCCTTTAGGGCAGCGTAAGCGTGTAGCCCACCCGAGGGGCTCGAGGGGTCCACTGGGCTGGGTCCTGGCCCGGGGCTGGGCTCTGGGGACACCCCTTCTTTCCCACCCCGGACCCATCTGGCAGAAAGACTCCATTTATCAACCCAGAAGTCGCTTGAGGCAAATCCTAGCGCAACCCCCTACCCACTATCCCCCAGTTAATCATCTTTCCCCTTCGGAGTCTGCTTCCCCTTCCCCCAAACCCAGCCCCGGAGCCACCCGTGAGCCTCCTCCGCAGGGGATTCCAGGATCTGCATCATTCAAGCAGCTTTTGAAAACAAAAACCACCTAACCGAGGGGGAGGTCTTTGTTCTTTCACCGGGTTTACTCGGTTTATGGAATTCAATTCCCACCCGTACCCCAGGTCTGCAAATTTCTCCTTCCAGTACTGGGAGCGGGGCCTCTTCATTCCTGCAGACTTATGTTCCTGGCCCTGTGCTAAGCACTCTCGCTGCATTTTATCTTAGATAAGTCTCATAGGAACCCTCTGGGCTAGGTGGTGTTATTCCTGTTTTACAGATGGAAAGAGCTGAGGTACATGGAGTAACGTGCCCAGGGTTTTACAGCTAATAGATGGGCATAGAGAGGTTTTGAGCTCAAGTCGGTTTTAAATTGAAGCCCTAAATTTTCATTGTTGTTCTTAATGGAGCAAGAGTAAGAACAATAATAATACTGAGCAAAGTATTTTCTCCAAACTACTTTCAGAAGCAGACCTGACAATTACCAGTTCTGTGATCTCCATCAAGTTTCTTAAGCCTTTTTCAGTCAATTCCATACCTACAAAACGAAGCTGAAAACATCGCTATTGCGAAGAATAAATGACTTAATATATGTAAAGCCCTTAGAACACCAAGTGGCACATATGATTAATCCTTCAATATTTTGTCTTGTTTTGCATTTCTTTTCCCATCACCTCCATTCACAAGTGAGGTCGGTTTAGAAAAGCTGAGCAACTAATTAGCCCAGATTGCTGGGTGCAGACCCTATGGTGCAAACCCTATAGCGCAGACCTGCTCATAAACCATGCGCGATGCTGACCCGCCCGCAAGTGAGTTGCCCCTGGCAGGTAGGAGACGCGCTCCTCAGGCTTTGCAACAAAACGCTCTGCAGCCGGGAGGCCTGGAGCGCTCTTGGAGAACACACAGCCTTGGGGGCCTTCTAGCTCTGGATCTGAGCAAAGAGGAACTCGGCAGTGTTGGGGGGATCCCGCCAGACCCGCCTCAAAAGTATCGCGGGAGACACCTGCGCTCCCGGGCGGGCGGGCGGCCGGAGGGCCGGGGGCGGTCTGGTGCCGGGAATCACCCCAGCTACCGCGCCTTCCGGCGCTCACGCTCATATCCCCCCTCCCCTCCGCCCCGAGCAGCCCGCCAGGAGCCCGGAGCCCGGAGCCGGGAGCCGAGAGCGGGGAGCTGGGAGCCGGGAGCCGGCCGCGCTCCCCCGCCCGCCGCGCGCTAGGGCGGAGTTTCCTCCTCGGCTCATTGTTCTCCGCCCAGCGCCGCCCCGCCCGCGCGCTCCTGGGGAAGGGGAGGGGAGGGGGCGGGGGCCGGCGCGGACGGGACCGGAGTCGCCGCAGCCGCCGGCCGGGCCGCAGCCGCGCAGACACCGCCCGCGACGCAGCCGCCTGCCGCTCCTCTGCCGCCTGGCTCGGCGCCTCGGCCGGCTCTGCCGCAGTGGCCGCGAGGAGGGGCCACCGGGGCGCGACTCGGGACGCTCGGGCCACCGCCCGGCCGTCGGAGCCACCGCCAGGCCTCGCGGAGAGGCGCCCACACGCTCCCGCCGTCCGGACCCTTGGCCAAGCCCGCAGCCACCTGCTCCGCGCCCGCGCTTAGGACATGATGCGCTCCGCGCTGGTGCTCTCGGCGCTTTTGCTGCTGCTGCCGCTGCCGCTCTTCGGTGAGGGTGAGTGATGGTGGCTCGGGGTCCGCCGGGAGTCCCCTTGTGCCGGTGCGCCCCCGGCCAGGCCCGCTGCTGGGAAACGCGCCCTGCCTCGTGGCGGGACCCGGGAGCAGCCCCTGCGCGCACTACTAGCCGGGGCCACACGCGGAGCCCTGACCTTGCACCAGCCAGGCCCCTTCCCACTCCCGGAGAACGCCGCAGGTGCCGGGATCCGAGCGTGGGTCGTCCGGGTCTCCACGCGGGTGGAGTTGTGATGGGTTCTGTTCGGGCAAACGGGCGCGCCGGCGCTGAGTGGGCTCGCGGTCCTAGAGTCGGGACTTGGGACACCGCGAGCCTCCACGCTTCCGCTGGACCCCCAGCTCCTGGTCACTTTTTTCTCCGCGTTGGAGCCGGTAAGGGACGGTATTGTGTCGCCGTTAATTCCAGGCAGAGCGGCAGGCTGGGAGCTTATGAGGAAGTCCCCGAAGCAGGTGACAAACCAGTAACGGCCTTTGAGGCCGTGTGTTTCGCGTTCTGCCGAGTGGTTTTTCCGAGCTTCGTGTGCTCACTCAGCTCACTTGAACCTGTGCTGGGGCAGGTGGAAAGGGAATAAGTGGATTTTCCACAATCCCAGACTCAGTGGGGCCCCTGCCTCCAGGGCACCAAGGGAACAACTCCCTTCTCTGTGCATGGCCAGGAAGGTGCGAGTTCCTCCCAGCACTTTGTAGAGCAAAGAATTTCTCTCTCATGAAACGGGCTTGGGCTGTGCCATAGAAACACCTCCCCTATTTCTTCTAAAGGTGAAAATCTGGTGGGACAGGTACTGTCCCAGAGTCCCTAGGAACAGCTAGGAGTCTCAGCCCCAGGATAGAGAAGCATTTCTTTCTTGCCCACCTTGGCAGGTGTCTGCAGGGAGAAAGAGCCCTGTTTCCACTCTACAGTCGGCAGGACTGTGGTGAGTTGAGACAGAGAGGGGACCTTCTTCTTGGTAGGTGCTGCCTTTGGGACTAAAGTCTCAGGGGAAGGGTGGGGTGGCATGGCAGTGCAGTCTATTTTCTTCGTCACAGGGAACTTTGCTTTTGGGAAGGGGCTGGCGCTCAAGGAGCAAGTAGGTTTGGGCATCCTCCAGGGAGCGGCCCTGAGACTCCACAGCCTGGCCTGAAAAGAGTGAGTGGGTGAAGTGAAGGGGTGACGCCTGGAGGAGGGGTTCCAGTGTGAGGAACAGTCAGGACAGCTCTGAGGATGGCAGTCACCGCAGATTTGCACAACCTGCAGGGTTGAGAAGATGCAGGAGTGGGGCGTCTCTCCTCAGCCCTGCTCTCAGGTGGATGGACCTCAGTGTGGACCCGACGCTCACCCTTTCTGCTAGAAGCCTCTTAGCACCATCCAGAAGGGAGATGGGCTGTGTCAGGAAGGCGAGGGTAGTTCCCAGTGCCTCTGAGCTTCAGGAGGCTGAGCTTGAAGGAGAAGGTGGAGGCTGGGGATGAGACCTCTGTTCCTCTGTCCTAAGAGGCCACTCTGTCTGGAGCCACCCATAAAATGGGAAGAGCTCCAAGCCCAACTCCTTACTGGCTTCGAGGCTGGGACTGTCTTCCTTGGTACCTGTGCACTACCCAGAAACCCTGTCTCTTCCAAGAAGCCCTCCACAAGCCTAGCATGGGGCATGGAGTATGGTAGGAACTCCATCTGTGGTAAAGAAAAGAGGAACCATAACCTTGGTTCCTCTCCCACCAGCAAATCACCTGGACTTTCTGAGCCCAGGTCTCCAGTTCCTAAAATGCTACTATGGTATGCAGTGATAATGGGAAGTGCTTTGAAGAGTGTTAGCTGGCAAGGGACTGTCACTATTAATAGTATTATTTGCTATGTTGAGACCAGAGAAGGCTGAAGGGTGCAGGCTTGGTGTTTAGTGGCTGTGGCAGAGTTAGGAAGATCCCCTGGAGAAGGGAATGGCAACCCACTCCAGTATTCTTGCCTGGAGAATCCCATGGACAGAGGAGCCTGGCGGGCTATAGTCCATGGGGTCGCAAAGAGTTGGACATGGCTGAGCATGCCATAGGGACCCAGTAAGGACTGCTCGCTCTCTGCTCTTCTGAAGGTATGGCTGGCTGAGTTGCAGTCATCTGGGAGGGTGAACCCCCAAACTGCTGAAATCCTGTGATTTTAGTTCTAAGCAAGGTTTCAAGTAGAACAAACGAATTATATCCAGCAGGGCCCTGGGAGCTTACCTTCTATTGTAGGTGAGTCACACAGCATCAGCAGCATCCAACCCGATGCCGACAACCCATTAGACCCTTTTCTGGTTTGATATTCACTTGGTTGAACCATATGGCAAATTGTTCCTCTCAACCTGTTTCCACATCTGTAAGATAGAATGAAAGAGCTAGGGAACATCCAGTGTCACTGTGACATTTCTGGGCTTTTGCCGAAAGGACAGGTTGACTGAGCACTGTCTTAAGGGTCTGTCTGATTATGTCATTCGATGGATGAATCTTAGGCAAGGGAAAGGCAGCTAGAGGTGGTTGAAAACACTGGAACTTTGGATCAGACAGGCTTATATGACCGAAGACCAGATAGTGAACCTCTTTGAGTCTGTAAAAATTAACAACAAATCTCCATCTTGCAGGTTGTTCTGAAAAGGAGAGATAACATATTAATGAGTTTGCCATTGTGCCCAACTCACCGTCAGAACTCGAAAACTCCTGGCTATTATGATTAATAAACCGTACATCCTCTGCCCCCAGCATCAGGATTCTGCTAATGTTTGTGGGTGTCCATTGCTAAGCAGTAATAAAAAAACTGAAGCTTAAAGTGCCACGTGGTGTGGTTTTGAAAGGGCAGCATGTGTGGAGAAGTGGCAGGATTTGGGAAGGGGTGATTTGGGCAAAGTGAGGCAGGGGTTATAAAGGAATTTTATTTTATTTTTTAATTAATTAATTAATTTTTTGGCCACCCCATGCGACATGCGGGACTTTAGTTCCCTAACCTGGGATCAAACCAGTGCTGTCTGCATTGGGAGCACAGTCTTAACCACTGGACCACCAGGAAAGTCCTATACAGGGATTTTAAAATAAAAGGGTCAGCAGGGGGTGGGAGATCCTTCCTAGGGTGGCCCGAGGCAGAATGAATTGCAGGGTGTAGCGAAGACACAGATCAGAAGCTGGGGATATGATGGGGGCTTCTTGAGGTGAGGGGGTCAGTGAGCTGCAGGGAGGCTTTGGGGAGGAGGTGAACTTTCAGAGCCCAGAAAGAACATTCCATGGGGTGGGGTTGGGGACAGCGGGTGTTCCAGTGAGGTGCTGTTTGGGCTTTGAGGCAGGAGTGAGCTAGACCAGGTGGGGGCGGTACTGGGAGGAGACTGGTTCCAGCAGGCTGAGAGGGAGGAGCGGAGGGCTGGGGAGGTTGAGGGGAGACTCCCAGGGACACCAGGTGGCCGCTTGGCCAGAGCTGCAGGGTGTGGCTATCGGGGAGGGACAGAGTGGGGAGCTTGGCGAGCCCAGGAGGGCCCTCTGGGGGTCGCCCCGGACCTAGAGAAGGCAGGGCACAGAGGTGGGGAGAGAGGCAGCCCCACCTTTGCTTTTTTTTCTCACGATTTGGAGGGAGAAGAAAGGGTCCTGCTGAGTAGGGTTTTGATATCTCTGCCCCAGCTTTGGAAGCCCAGAAAGGAAGGGACTTCCACCTGGGGCGAATCCCCTGGGTGGGGAGGGCTGGAGCATTAACCCCCTCCGTCCTCGGGTATCACCTCTGCCAAGCTTTCCTAGAGGGAACCCAGTCCTGTTCCAGGGTCTGTGAGGGCGTCTCCTCCCCCACTTGGGGAGCCCCTCAGGGCAGAGCCGGTAGCATGTTCATCCCTCTTCCGGGGCCCAGTGCAGCACCGGGCACTGAGCTTAGGAATTGTTATTTGGACTGGGGAACTGGCCCCAGCCCCTGGCTTTTCAGGCTGTCCGGAAGGGGGAGGCATGAGGCCAGCTCGGACCCTGGTGGTGATGCTGGCCGCCAGGCTCTTTCTGCAGCAGCCAGAGCCGGTGGAAGCAACCGCAGAGGTTCGGGACTTCCAGGCTTGGGAATACAGACCAGCCAGGCAGCTGCTGTGAGGACCACTCAGCTCCTAAGGGAAGTGAAAGGAACCCTCCGGACAGCGCTGGGCACTTCTTGGGAGGGGCGTCGGAATGTAGATGACCCTTACCCCAGGAAGGGCCGGCTTCTTCACACCCCCGGGGGCCCTCTGCAGGTCTGCTGAGTACAAGCTCAAGCCGGAGCGGACAGCCTCCCACGTCGCTGGAGGAGAGTGACCACCCTCTGCCCACTCCCTGCCCAGCCGTCCGAGCCCAAGCCTGCCTAGAGACTTCATCAGATTGAGAGGAGGCTGGAGCTCTGCCCTCAGCTCTAGGCTTACTTCCTAGCCCTGCCCGCCGTGTGGGATGCAGGGCAGGGGGCTCGGCCGGGTGTCCGTGTCCTGTTCATCCCGTCCCCATGTAGTGGTGTGGGTCTCTGCTTGTCCTGTGTCCTGTCCGCTTTGTGGGGCTGTTAGAACATCAGGTGGCAGAGGATCTCCACTCTTCGGGCCACACCGGTAGGTATTCACAGCTGTAGGTATTCTCCTGAGGGAAAACCTTCAAGAAAATCTACACAAAAGATGCATGGTAAGGAGCCTCCTATTTGCAACAGTGTAGTCCATAACATACCTTCAAGTAAGCAGCCTGAGGGCTGTTCAAAATAGAATTCAGTGGACAAAGGGTGGTTTCCACAGTACTTCTGAATAACCCAGAAAATCAGAGAACACATAATTCTAGAGCAGGGAGCCTTCTGGAAATCATCTTCTACACCGCCTCGTGTTTTCAGATGAGGGGATGAACTTGCTTAAGTTCCCTGGGACTCCCGCTGGTAGCTTCTTGGGGACATGTGTGCACGTGTGTGTCTGCAGCCACAGCCACTAGTAAATGGGCTCAACCTCAGGGCTTATTCTTCCCTGGGCATCAGAGAAACTCCCTCCGACCCTGTGAAGGCAGAGCTGCGTGGTTGGTGGTGACGTCTCTGCTGGGTGCCCAGAATCTCTCCCCACCCCTCCTCTGGCCAGGTAAACTGAGGCTTCGAGCCACTTTGTCACTCAGGAGTTAGGCTCCCCTGTCACAGCGCTGGCCCCACGCGTTGTGACTGCGTGTCTTGCCTCCCATTGCCTGGGCGCCTCTGGTGTCCGCAGCATGGAGTCAGAATCCAGAACAAAGAGCAGGTGAGAAGTGATTGTTCGAGGACTAGTGCACAAATGCAGCATCATCTAGAGATTCAGGAGTGGCCCCTCCCCACATGTCCCCTCCCCACGTGCCCCCACCCCACGTGCACCCACACCACGTGCCCCCCCCCACGCGCCCCCTCCCCACACGCCCCCTCCCCACGCTCCCCCTCCCCACATGCTCCCTCCCCACGCACCCCCTCCCCACGCTCCCCCTCCCCACGTGCCCCCTCCCCACGCGTCCCCACCCTGTGCTCTCATACAGACGCTGCCGTGGCCCACTCCCACAGCCGGCACAGATCCCCAGCCTCTTGGCCTCCCAGCCACCCATCCTCCCACCATCCCCACCCCTTGCCCTGGCACGCACCACCACCACCCTCTCTTCCTTTGTAGCCTTACCCCCCTCGGGTCAGCCACCTCCAACTTCCCTAGGGCCAGGGCGCAGGGTGGCACCCTGTCCGCCAATTGTCATGGCCGGAAGGCTGTGGGCCTCAGCCCAGGGGGGAGAGAGTGTGGAGGAACGTCCACGTGGGGCTGGCCATGCAGCTCTGGCTTGGGGTGCAGAGGACCCTCTCAGAGCTGGACCCCTGGAGATGCATGGGCTGACCTGGGAGCCCACAGTTGTCTGACCTCTAACCTTCCAGCTCAGGTCAGCATGGAAGGGACAGTGGGAAGGCCAGGACACTTTGTAATTCTTCAACTGAACGTAGGCAAGGTGGGGTTGAAGCCATGCCCCCTTTGCAGCAGAAATTCATGGAGCTCTGTCTGAGGGATCCCTCCATCTCCATCTGGTCTGATTCCTGTGCTAATCTGCTTGGATCCTGCTGACTGGAGTGAGAGTTTCCAGTCAGGGCCACAGAACTTGCTTATGGACAGCCTCTATCGCACAGATTATTCCAGAGATGGGAAATGGAGGCCCCAGGCACCAAGGGCCACAGTAGATCACATAAGCAGCTCTTATTCCCAATGTCCACCTGCCTCATCTGCCATTTCCTTCAGCTCTCCACTGCAATGCCACCTCCTCAGAGAAGCTTTCGGGCCTCCACACCCCCATCCCTTCTCCCCTGAGACTTTTCTCCATATCTCCTTATGGGCATGCATTTCTTTGTCTTTCTCCTGAGTTGCACAGGGCAGGGACTTCTGCTGGTTAGTGCTATAGCCTTAGCACCCACAATAGTACCTGGCACATAGTAGGTATTCAATAACTATTTGCTGACTGAGTGAGTGAGCAAGAGGCAGAGTGAGCTGCGTTAGAACCTGAAATCTTGTCTGCCAGTTCTGGCTCTCCAGCTATGAGGCTCCTGACCTGACTCCAGAAGAGAGGCAGGTAGTAGGGAGGCTGGCCTCATCCGTGGAGGAATGGATGCAGAGACAGGAGGGCGAGCTGCCTTGTGGTCCAAGGTGGCTACTCAGGCTCCAGTTGTCAGGAGAAAAGAACAAGAAGGCTGCAGCTCTTCTGCTAGAAACCACACACACCCCATCCAGTTGCAGTTTGTTGAATGAAACCTGGTCCTATGGTCACATGTAGCTGCAAGGGAAGCGGGAGGAGCAAGCTTTATTTCAGGCAGACATGTGCCTAAACAACAAACGGTGCTTCTGTTGTGAAGAAGTGAAGGATGATGGGTATTGGAATAGGGCCCTGGCACATGGTATCATAGTCCTGCTCACTGGTTTTCTCTGCCCTCAGTCCTCATCTTGCAGAAAGGTCAACTTTGCATCTACCTGCACAAGTGAAACAAGCAGTTGGCCCCCAAGACCTGAGGCTTTGCCACCTTCTGGCTCAGCCAGGTCTGGCGTGGTCCTTGTTTTTTGTGGCTCCAGCCTTTTTGTATTGATGGAGCAGCTCCTTGTGATGCTCAGGGAAACCCAGCTCCCTCCCTTTCCAGTCCCTCAGCCACGAGCTGCACCAGTGAGCCAGGTGCCTTGGAGTCTTCCCATGAGCAGGGCCTCAGCCAGGGCAAGCATGGGGGGGCTCCTGTCCCCTACATTTCTCTGGATGGGAAAGAAGAGTTTCTGTGCCCCATGCTCCTCTTCCCACCTCAGCAAAGCTAGTGCAGGGCAGGGGGAGGTACCGTTCTTAGGACTTTGGTCCGTGGACACTTGTGAGAACAGCAGCTGGAGGCCAGTGACACTTAAACCCAGTGGAGAGGTTCTGTGAACTGTTTTAGGGGCCTCCAAGAGGTTGGGGTGCACTCCTGGAGGGGAAATCTAAGACTAGGTCAGTTTGGAGGGATCCAATTCCTATCCCATTCACTTGGTGAGGCTCTGCATTTATCTGTTCTATAGGGTTGGTCTCCACAAAAGAAGTCCTTTGAGAGAAGTTCTGTCTGTAGTCAAAGAGAAGAAAAACAGAAATCTCCTGGCATAATGCCCCAGGCTTCAAAGGCAGAAGCTTGAAACCCAAGTGGCTCAGTAGTAAAGAATCCACCTGTCAATGCAGGGGTTCTCTGGGTCGGGAAGATTCCCTGGAGGAGAAAATGGCAACCCACTCCAGTGTTCTTGTCTAGAGGGTTCCATGGACAGAGGAGCCTGGCAGGCTGCAGTTCATGGGGTCACAGAGTTGGACATGACTGAGCAGCTGGGCACATTGTCGCTTACTAGCCTTGTGATTTCAGACTTGTTTGCTGGCCTCTGTTTCCTCCTGCCTTCCTCAGTGAGGGTTGAATATTTCAGATGTCATGTCAGTGATGGGCCTGACATACTTTAGTTTTATTTCTTTGATTGGCTTCAGCTCTAGCCCAAGGTGAGGTGTGATGAAACAGACCCTGCCACTGCCCCCTCCCAAACTGGTGCATCTGCCATGGCCTTGCTGGGCTGAGCTTTCTCCTCCGTGACCTTTTCCCACTGAGCCACTGCAGCCAGGCCACTCAGGATGAGGGCCCCAGTTCTGTGGGATTAGTTTTACACCATGGTCCTGGATGAGGGTGGTTAGGGTGTGCTTAGCTAAGAAGGATCTCTGATGGTCAGGTCCCTTCCTTCCTAGTTCCCACCCGGGTGCTCCTCACCCCACCCTTAGGGGGCACTGCCCTTCACTTTGGGGCTTCAAGTCAAAACAGGCTTTCCTGAAGCCCCTTAGATCCTGACCCTGGCAGCTTCCGAGGTTCTTCTGCCCATCACCCTGTGAAATGGAGTCTCCCATCACATGGCTGTTTTTCCTTCAAATTTTATTAACTATAGCTGATTTACGATATTGTGTTATTTTCAAGTGGACACTTCAGATTCTTTCCATTATAGGTTATCAGTTAAACGTAGTTCCCTGTGTTTTTATAGGAGGTCCTTGTTCTTTATTTTTCATATAGTGGTGCTTATGCTTAGTTGCTTAGTTGTGTCTGACTCTTTGCGACCCCATGGACTATAGCCCGCCAGGCTCCTCTGTCCATGGGATTCTCCAGGCAAGAATCCTGGAGTGGGTTGCCATGCCTTCCTCCAGGGGATCTTCCCGACCCAGGGATTAAATCCACATCTCCTGCTTTGCAGGCAGTCTTTATCCACTGAGCCACCCAGGAAGCCTTTAGTCATTCAGTGGTGTCCAACTCTTTGCGACCCTATAGACTAGCCTCTGTCCCTGAAATTCTCCAGGCTAGAGTACTGCAATGGATAGCCATTCCCTTCTCCAGGGGATCTATAGTGATGCATATCTATTAATCCCATACTCCTAATTTATGCCTCCCTCCCCCTCTTCCCCTTTGGTAATTGTAAATTTGTTTCCTCTGTCTGTGAGTCTGTTTCTGCTTTGTAAATAAGTTGATTTGTACTATTTTCTAGATTACACATAGAAATGATAAATAATCTTTGTCTTTGTCAGACTTAGTATGAGAATCTCTTGGTGCAAATGGCATTATTTCATTCTTTTATGGTTGAGTAGTTATCCACTACATGTATATATGTATAATACACACACAGACACACACACACACACATACACACTACATCTTCTTTATGCACTTACCTGTCAATGGACATTTAGGTTGCTTCCTGTCTTGGCTATTGTGAATAGTGCATTTCTCTCTCTCTTTTTTTTACCTTGCATAAGTGCTCCTCCCGCCGCCCATGGTCCACTACCCTGTCCAGCATGTGGGTCTGAGTCTCTCCGTCTCAGTAGCTTCCTTTCTTCATCCATCCTCACCCTGACTCTGCGCCAAACTCCCAGCGACTCCAGCCAAGCCAACCAGTGAAGTATGCCGTTGGTTTTTCCACGGCCACCTCTATATTTTCTTTCTCCAGGGAGGGATGGAGGGGAGGCCCAGGGGTTTACAATCCAGCCTCTGATGAAAACCAGGCAACCAAGTAGTTCCTCACAAAGCAAGAGGTAGGAGGAAGGTAGGAACTCCTCCCGGAGCTGCCTTTGGTTTCTCCACAATAAATGCAATGGGCCATGACCCCGTGCCTCTGTTTACTGAGATGGTAAATCTGGGCTAGCACCATATGGGCTTTTTTTTTTTTTCCTTTCACAATTCAGTGAAATGAGCTGTGTCACAAACTGTCCAAAAAGAACACTAATACTCCTCAAAATATTGATAATTATGCTCTCAGTAAATGTCTGATAAATGAATAAAATATTGTTTTATGAATAAAAGGGAACCATGATCCAAAAAGTTTGGGAAATTCTGCCTACTCTGCTCCCGTTGGTGGAAAGTCAACACATACTAGGATCTGAAGTGGTCTGAGGGGGCCCTCATTACTTTTATTTAACCCCGAGTTCCTCAGGCACACGTTAACTGTGGAACCTTTTCCTCTTCTCCTTTCTCTTTTTAATAGAGCATCTATTGGGGGGATGCCAATGTGAAGGTAGTGACCAACTGTCCCAGTTTACCCAGGATTGAGAGATGGTCTGGGATGGGTGGGTGACTTTCAGAGCCAAAATCCAGACAATCCTATGTAAAGATCTGTGTGTGTGTGCTCAGTCATGTCCAACTGACTGTGACCCCGTGGGCTGTAGCCCCCAGGCTCCTCTGTCCATGGGATTCTCCAGGCAAGAATACTGGAGTGGGTTGCCATTCCCTTCTCCGGGAAATCTTCCCGACCCAGGGGTCAAACCTGTGTCTCTTGAGTCTCCTGCACGGCAGGCAGATTCTTTACCACTGTGCCACCTGAGAAGCCCGTGTAAAGACCTGGACCAGGTCAAATGTAAAAACACAACTGGCTGTGTCTGGGGTGTTGCAAAGCAAGATCTTCTATTTATTTACTACTTATTTGTGTATTTATTTGGCTGCCCTGAGTCTTAGTTGCAGCACACATTATCTTCATTGCGGCACTTGGCTTCCAGAGTGCAAGGGCTCAGTAGTCGCCCCCATGGAATGTGGGATCTTGGTTCCCCAGCCGGGCATCAAACCCGCATCCCCTGCACTGGAAGGCAGATTCTTAACCAGTGGGCCCCCAGGGAAGTCCCCTAAGCAAGATCTTGATGTGGTGATGGAGCTGGAGCAGGCCCTGCTTCCTTAGGGGCTTCATTGGAAACTGCCTGGAAGGCTGTGGCCACTAGGAAAGCTGCTTGTACCTGAGTCTGGTCAGGATGAGTGGCATTCAAGGCTAGTGGCCTCTCCTGGGTGCTTAATGGTCAAAGCGTTTCTCAGATGGAAGTTGGAGGCATCATGAGGACTGTGGCTGCATGTGTTTCTGATGTTGACCTTTCTACTCCAATGCAAGCAAACATTGTTTGCCGGTTGCTTCCAGCTTCTTTCCTGTTGTGCCTCTGCCCCTGCTGTTTTGAGCCCCTGACCCTGACATCGTGACTTCTCCATTTCCAATTCGATCTGAGTCTGTCATCCTGTCTCAAGTCTTGGAGAAGGGGGCTTCCAGAGCCAGCACCCTAAAATGGCTCATCAGAGGCAGTGATGCTGGGACTTTCCACTCAGTGCTGAGATCTCATCCACCCTCAGGCTGTCATTTTCCTGGGATTCAGGGAACCAAATGGCTGAAAGGAGTGTGTTTTTGTCTGCTGAGTCACCTGCTTGCCTGTGCTTCCCAAGCTGCCACTGGTAGGTGAGGCCCCTGCCTTCTCCCAGGCAGGTCCATGAGCTGGGGCCCCATGCTCAGGCAGGCTTAGTCCTGCACCCCAGTTCTAGGGGGCACTGCTGAGTAGTGTGGGCTGGGTCCCTGCCTTCCCACTGCGCTGTGCTGTCAGCCCACTCCCCAGGGCACCCCTTTACCAGAAGACCCTCAGAGCATCATGCAAGATTGCTTACCACCCGCCTCCCGCCCCCCCCCACCTCGAGGTTATCCTGGTGTCAACTTCTCTGCAGATACAGTGGGTCAGGGCCCTAGAGAGCTTGTGCTATGGACAGCTAGCTTTTTGAGAGTCAGGCTCTTGTCTTTGCCTCCCCTCTCTCTGCCAACCCCCTTCCCCTACTTCCCCCTTCCCCCACTCCACCCCACCCCACCCCCCACCCCCGACCCCCGCATCCTGGGAGGTTGCAAGTAGCTGGAGAAACACTTTGGCTCTGCTATGAAGCCTGAGGGCAATCTGGAATCTGATCCTGACCACACAAATTCACTTCTCTGAATTCCATGGGCAGCTGTTTCAAGACACTACCTATAAGTGCCCCTGGGGTCTCCTGACAATTAAGGTAGGTGTGTGTGTGTGTGTGTGTGTGTGGGTGTGTACATGTGTTTTCTCATTTGTGAGTGAGGGGCTGTTACTTGGTGGTCTGAAAAGGACTGACTTGCCTGATGGTCTCAGCCCCAGAACTACTGGCATAATGGGAATGGATTCAAGCTTGTGGATCTATCCAGGAGGGCTTGGGGAGGGGGGAAACTGGGGAAGACTAGACATGGTAGCATGATGCTTTTTGGGATGGTGATGGAGGTGACGGGGTGGGGGGCTGTTCTCATCACAGTTGGTGGACAGCCAGTGACACCTTGAATTCCTGGAAAATGTGAACTGCTCTCTCCTCTTCATCTCAACCCAAGTCAGATGGTTCCTCCTCCCTGTCTGAAGGCAAGGAGGGGAAGCAGGAGCTAGAACCAGGAGCGTAGGGGCATATGTCCCCCAGGAGAGACAGCCACACTGGGAATTGGACTACAGAATTCTGGTTACCAAAGGAGGTGTGACCTGGTGCCCAGGACGATGACTATCTGTTTGCCCATCTCTCCCTTGTTGGAGGGGGAATCCATGATTTCTAGGGTCCCCTGGTCCTGACGGCTTCCTGGGTAGCTCAGCTGATAAAGTATCTGCCTGTAATGCAGGAGACCCTGGTTCAACCCCTGGGTGGAGAAGTTCCCTTGGAGAAGGGATAGGCTATCCACTCCAGTATTCCTGGGCTTCCCTGGTAACTCAGTTAAGAATCTGCCTGCAATGTGGGAGACCTGAGTTTGGTCCCTGGGTTGAGAAGATCCCCTGGAGAAAGCGAAAGGCTACCCACTCCAGAATTCCATGGACTGTATAGTCCATGGGGTTGCAGAGTCGAACACAACTGAGTGACTTTCACTTTCACTTTCTGATTCTGACAGTATGACCCAGGGATGCAGAGGAAAGTGATGTCTGCACGGCTTCTAGAGCAGAGGACATACTCAGAATAGTCACGGAGGACTGTATACTGAGCCACATCCGGCCCTGTCTGCTCTGTAGCTCTCTGCCTCTCTCTGGCCCCTGCTTCCTCAGCCTGAGGAGTGAGCATCAGCTACTCCTCTGGCTGCATCTTTAGGCATGATGCTACCACTCTAAAAGCAAAGACAAGTCTATAAGGGACCGGCCTCTCTGAAATCCTATGGCCCTGGATGTGCCACCTCCAGAGCACTGCACCCACTTTCCAGATGGGAAATTCAAGGCAGGAGGATCATGGTGGTTTACCAGAGATGGTCTTCCACTTGAGCACTTCTGTCTTAGTGCTTGAGACGTAGGGGTACCAGAGACACTTGGCCTAGACATCCAGGCTTCTGCACCCACTTGGAGGGTGGTGAGATGCAGGGAAGAGAGTAGGGAACGGCAGGGTTGGGAGCCTGTGAGGCCGAGGACGAGAGGTGGTGCCTTCTCTTCTCCACCTAGGAGAAGGAGCCCCGGGTCTGACTTCAGAATCACCTGTGTGACCCAGGCAATCCTGAACCCTGTCCCGACCTTTGGAACCTTGAAGGGAAACATTTCATTTTGCTCCTAGTTTCTTCTGAAAAGAAGAGCTGTGAAATCACTACATGGGGTGTGGGTGTTCACATCTTCTGTTCTGGTGACACAGAGCCTCCTTGGCTACTTTTCAGTTTTAGTTCAGTTCAATTGCTCAGTCATGGCTGACTCTTTGTGACCCCATGGACTGTAGCACGACAGGCCTCCCTGTCCATCACCAACTCCCGGAGCTTGCCCAAACTCATGTCCATCAAGTTGGTGATGCCATCCAACCAACCGTCTCATCCTCTGTTGTACCCTTCTCCTCCTGCCTTCAATCTTTCCCAGCATCAGGGTCTTTTCCAATGAGTCAGCTTTTTGCATCAGGTGGCCAAAGTATTGGAGTTGCAGCTTCAGCATCAGTTCTTCCAATGAATATTCAAGACTGATTTCCTTCAGGATTGACTGGTTTGATCTCCTTGCAGTCCAAGGGACTCGCAAGAGTCTTCTCCAACACCACAGTTCAAAAGCATCAATTCTTCGGCACTCAGCTTTCTTTACAGTCCAGCTCTCACGTCCATACATGACTACTGGAAAAACCATAGCTTTGCCTTTGTTGGCAAAGTAATGCCTCTGCTTTTTAATACCCTATCTAGGTTTGTCATAGCTTTTCTTCCAAGGAGGAAGCGTCTTTTGATTTCATGGCTGCAGTCACCATCTGCAGTGATTTTGGAGCCCAAGAAAATTAAGTCTGTCACTGTTTCCATTGTTTCCACATCTATTTGCCATGTAGTGATGGGACCAGATGCCATGATCTTCATTTTTTGAATGTTGAGTTTTAAGCCAGCTTTTTCACTCTCCTCTTTCACTTTCATCAAGAGGCTCTTTAGTTTTTCTTCGCTTTCTGTCATAAGGGTGGTGTCATGAGGTTATTGATATTTCTCCCAGCAGTCTTGATTCCAACTTGTGCTTCATCCAGCTCGGCATTTCACATGATGTACTCTGCATATAAGTTAAATAAGTAGGGTGACAGTATACAGCCTTGACGTACTCCTTTCCCAGTTTGGAACAAGTCTGTTGTTCCATGTCTACTTCTAACTGTTGCTTCTTGACCCAAATACAGATTTCTCAGGAGGCAGGTAAGGTGGTCCCATCTCTTTAAGAATTTTCCACAGTTTATTGTGATCCACACAGTCAAAGACTTTGGCATAGTCAATAAACCAGAAGTAGATGTTTTTCTGGAATGCTCTTGCTTTTTCAATGATCCAATGAATGTTGGCAATTTCATCTCTGGTTCCTCTGCCTTTTCTAAATCCTCTTGAACACCTGGAAGTTCTCGGTTCATGTACTGCTGAAGCCTGGTTTGGAGAATTTTGAGCATTACTTTGCTATCATGTGAGATGAGTACAATTGTGTGGTAGCTTGAACATTCTTTGGCATTGCCTTTCTTTGGGATTGGAATGAAAACTGACCTTTTCCAGTCCTGTGGCCACTGCTGAGTTTTTCAACTTTGCTGGCATATTGAGTGCAGCACTTCCACAGCATCATCTTGTAGGATTTGATATAGCTCAACTGGAATTGACCGCTTGACTACTACTTTTTGGGGGTGACTTTTCAGTCATTTGGATACCTGGCTGTGGTCGGGCCTGACCCTGATTCCTGATTCACTTCCTAGG
Organism: Cervus canadensis; assembly: GCF_019320065.1. Classification (NCBI taxonomy): domain Eukaryota; kingdom Metazoa; phylum Chordata; class Mammalia; order Artiodactyla; family Cervidae; genus Cervus; species Cervus canadensis. The sequence goes on along the minus strand of NC_057388.1, from coordinate 90,240,562 downwards.
CGGGGTGAATAGGAAACTGAGCTTCCTTGACTGGGCTCTAAGGTCCAAACATGAGGACAACTTGGCTTTGTTTAAAAGGAACGTGGCTTTTAACTTTTCCTGCAGGCCTTGGTGGGGGACAGGGGGCGGGGCTCGCCCTCAATTGTTCAGCCATATTCATTTGGGAGAATTGTTTGTTCTTTTAAGCAGCACCCGACCAGACCCCCACTCCCCCCCAGCCAGTCCTCCAACACCAAAGAAACCCAGATTTCCTGCTCTACGAGGGGAGGAGTAGTCTGCCTTTCCCCTGCGTCTCTGGGCCAAGTGCAGAGCAGAGTCATGGGTGATGGGGTTGGGGCTTTATTTAACCCACTTTGTAGAGTTAAGTGGGGTTTCAAGCTGGGAGCAGACGGACCTCAACTCCTACCCACCCCCGCTCTCCCAAAGCGCTGCACATTTAGTCTGGGGACCGCGTTCTAACGTGGATTTTCCTACAGCAAGAAAGATGCAGGTGTTATTCCTGGAAGGGGAGGCGTCTCTCCAGGACAGGAAAAAAAAAAGTTTGGAAATTTGGAAAGCTGAGCCTGCAGCCTTCACCTTCAGCTTCCAGCAGGCGGAAACCTATCATTCCCTGGGAAAATCACAGGCTGCCTTTCACAGAGCTTGCTCCCTGGCTCCCAGCGGCCACCGGCTCACCGTTGGTGCGGGACTTCCCTCTGGCTCCTGGTCCTCATTTTGTTTTGGGGCCAGGAGTGGCGACTGGTCCCTGGCGGAGGTTTCCAGGGGCAGCTGAGAAACCCGTACACATCTGCGATTTTCACGGCTTCGGGAGGGGGGAGGGTGGCCGTGGGAATGACAACGTGCTCCCGCGGAAAAATATTTACCAGGGTTGTTTTTGAACTGGCTGCTGAGGAAGGAGTTGGATGCCAAATGCGCTCCTGCTTTGGCTGCATCCCAGGACCGGCGAGCAGCAGGTGCGGTGCGGGGGTGGGGGTGGGGAGCAAGGGCAAGGAGAATGTGGGCCTGCAGGGAGAGCGGGGAAGAGCCACTGCCAGGGACAGACCCCCGCCCCCAACTAAAGTCCTGCTCCGCAGGCTGTGCCTGTATCTCCCCAGCCCGGGGCTCCGTTACAAGGAGCATCATGAGGGCACCTCCCCCACACCGGATAGGGGAGACCCAGATGGGACCCTGCTCAATCTGGCGGCTCAGTGTCTGGTCAGTAGGACAGGCGCAGCAGTGCTGCTTATAAGCTTCAGAGTAATGAGGATACACGGTTTCTGATAGTGGTTGGTAGAAAACTGCACGGTGAGAAGAGAGAGGAAACACATACTTACCGTGCCCTTGGCCTCAGACGTGGCACAGGTGCAGCAGGACGTGAAGACGCCCCCCCCGCCCCCCGTCCCCCCTTTCTTGAGCTCTGGGCACAGTGTCTGTGGCTCCAGCAGGCTCTTGGCACAGTGGTCAGCCCGCCTTCCCATTCCAGCAGACCTCTGAAGAATTGGAGTATTTTGACATCCCCCCTCAATGCTTAGACATTTTAAAAACATTCACTTTGTTCTAAGGGAGGCCTTTCTCTTTCCCCTGACCAGTAGACCAGGCCCCCCCAGGAAGCCCCAGGCTCACTCAGGACCCGGGTCTCCCACCCTCCAAGCTCCTTCTCCTGGTGGAGGCTTGTACATCACACTCAGGATCCTTGAAACAGATCTTAAGGAGGAGCTGAAGGCTCTCTGCCCCTTTCCCAGGGTGCTGTCCCATCGTCCTGACCTTTGTACGGGAGCCCAGCTCCCCGGCGATGCACGTCAGCCGGGCATTACCCCACCCACCACAGGTCAGTGGGTTGGCGGCCGCTGGGCCGGCTGCCCGCTCACACAGATCAGGCTTCACATGGTCGCAGCAGGCCGCGGGATTAGGAGGCCCGGGTAGGGTGTTGTTTTAAGGGGGTTAGTCCGTCTTTCTAGTACAGGAGGAGCTGCGGCCCCACCACGAAGCCGGACACACCTGTTTCCAGCCTCCCTGAGGCGCAGCAGTGAGGGTGGTCAGAGGCAGGAGGCTGGCCCAGGCCGGGCACCTCCATGGGGGGCGCGGAGGAGGAATCAGGAGGGATAGCAGGCGCTCAGGTAGAGATGGGCTGACGTCCTGGGTGACCAGAGCTGACGAATTCCAGGCTCTCCTCTTACCTCTCTGCCATCAGCAACAGGATCATGAGTAATCCAGAGAGCGCGTTTTGAAGCGTCTTGTTACAGGGTTGGGGTGGGGTTCTGCCCTCTGACCCCACCTGGAGAGCGTCTGCTGGGGGTGGGGTGGGGGTGTGCAGCCAGCTCTGGCCTGGGGTTGTCACTAGGAGGGATCAGCAGAGCTTGCTGAAGGCCCCCTGCACTAGCCTGGGGGATGGGGTGGGGAGATGAGAGCAGGGCTGCCCTATAGCAGGTCTCCTGGCTCCCCACCCTGCTCCTGCCCCTCCAAACCTTCAAGGCCCACGGCACTGGAGGCGCACTCCTGAGTGAGCGCCCGCCAGTCAGGGAGTGGGTCTGGGGCAACAGCCAAGTAGAGTGGTCCACTCGGGGAGGGCCTGAGATTCTGCCTGACTCTGGGACCCGGGTGGCAAGGAGGTGCTCAGGAGGTGGGCCCGGGGCCAGCCCTCCTGGCCTCTCCCTGCGCTTGGTGGGGCCCATCCATGCAGCTCAGCCTCCACACGGACCTGCCCGAAGCACGGCCCATGCCCCAGGGCCTGCGCCGAGGCCACCCCGGTGCCCACGGGCAGCAGGACAGGCAGACACAGAGAGCAGAGTACCACACTGCGGGGAGGGGACAGTCCACACCTACACGCCACGATGAATCACACTAATGAAATGCCGATGGAGTGAAGCCAGACCCCAGAGTCACACTGTATGATGTCATTGATCCAAAATTCCAGGCCAGGCAAAAATGATCTCTGATATTTAAAGTCAGAAGAGAGGTTGCTTTGGGGCTGGGGAGTGACTGGAAGGGAACAAAGGGAAGGCTTTTAGATGAGGTGTCCTCTTCCGCCATCTGGGCGCTGGTTGTCAGCGCCCCGTCCTCCCCTGTGATGTGTGATACGTAACTCTTCAGTGAGACCTTGTTAAAACAGAGGGGCAGGGGGCTGTCCCCCGAGGCTCTCCGGCACACGGCAGGAGCTACCTGAACCCACAGAAGCAGATGATCGGTAGCCAAAACCCCGGGACCCCAGGCAGACAATTCTGGTGGGCCAGCCCGGGAGAAAAGCTCTGTGGACGGGAGCAACCAGCCCCTGAGAAGAGAAAGGGAGCCAAGTTGGGTGCTGCTGACCTGGGCGTCGGGCTGGCCAGTGTCTACCCGAGCCCCACCCCTGCCCCCAGCTGTCACTGGCCATTGCCCTCAGGGTCAGAGGAAGTTTGAACCAGGGGCCCCATCCCTGGGAACACTGGTGATGTGCAGATTACAAGGCACGAAGGGTATGACCGTGGCTGCCTCCACAGCATCGCTCATACACAGAACAGTATACCTAATGGGGTCCACAGCTCTATAAAAACCTAGCCTGCTAGCCCCCAGACCCAGGAGGGGTCGTGTGCATCAGGGGCCAGCAAACTGCAGCCTCGCTGCCTGTATCTGTATAAATATAGTTTTATTGGAAAGCAGCCACGTCTGTTTATTCACACACTGCTTGTGCTTGCTCTCGGGCTACAGTGGGGTTGGGTAATTGTGACCGAGACTGTGTGGCTAGCAAAGTCTGAAATACTTAACTCTGTACTTTCCTGGGGGTCCCGTAGCTAAGACTCCACACTCCCAATGCAGGGGGCCTGGGTTCCGTTCCTGGTCAGGGAACCAGATCCCAACCGCTGCAACTGAGACACAGCACAGCCAAATAAAGAAAGAAATGTTAAAAAAAATCTCTTTACAGAAAATGTTTGCCAACCCGTGTTTTACAGTTCCCTGTCACAATATCATTATCCTACAAATGGGAGTCAGGGCCCAAGAAGTGCAAATGTCTCGCCCAGATAGTAGCATGCCCCCACCCCCGTCTAGAGCCAGCCCCTGACTCCTAGCCAGCTGTTCTTCCTCAGCCCCACACCCTGTGTTAGGAGGCCTAAGCCACCTGCGCACTTAGTACAAGGTAGATACCATTTTCCACCTTGTTTTCTTAATAACAGAAAATTCTTTTGAGTTTTTTCTGTCAAAGCCCTGGCCCTCAGTTGATAGTATATTTTATTTTTATTGAAGTATAATCAACTTACAATATTGTATTTATTTCTGTTGTATAGCAAAGTGATTCAGTTATACATACATATATATACATTCTTTTTTCTAGATTCCATATATGAGTGATATTGTATTTGTCATTCTCTTTCTGACTTATTTCACTTAGTATGATGATCTCTAGGTCCATTCATGTTGTTGCAAATGGCATTATTTCGTTCTTTTTTATGACTGAGTAATATTCCATTCATTAAAAAGACTGAAATAATTCCATTTGCAGCAACATGGACGTAACTAGAAATTATCATACTAAGTGAAGTAAGTCAGAAAGAGAAAGACAAATACCATAAATATCACTTATATGTGGACTCTATTGAAAAAGAATGTATATGTATGTACAACTGAATCAGTCCGCCAACAAATATTCCATCAGGGCTTCCCTGGTGGTTCTGCAGTAAAGAATCTGCCTGTCTGTGCAGGAGACATGAGTTCTATCCCTAGGTTGGGAAGATCCCCAAGAGTAGGAAATAGCAACCCACTCTATTATTTTTGCCTGGGAAATCCCAATCCCATGGACAGAGGAGCCTAGTGAGCTTCAGTCCACGGGGTCACAAAGAGTTGGACGCAGCTTAGCAACTAAACAACAACATTCCATTGTACATGTGTACCACATCTTTATCCATTCATCTACTGATGGACATATAGGTTGTTTCTATTTCTTGCCTATTGTGAATAGTGATGCTATGAACATAGGGGTACATGTATCTTTTCAAATTACAGTTTTGTCTGGATACATGCCCGGGAGTGAGATTGCTGGATCATATGGTGTCTATTTTTAGTTTTGTGGGGAGCCTCCATACCGTTTCCCATAGTGGCTGCACCAACTTACATTCCCACCAACAATATCTGAGGGTTCCTTTTTCTCCACGCCCTCTCCAGTATTTGTTATTTTAGACTTTTTAATGATGGCCATTCTGACCAGTGTGAAGTGATACCCCATTGTCATTATGATGTGCATGTCTCTACTGATTCAGTGTTGAGCATCTTTTCATGTGCCTCTTCGCCATCTGTATGTCATCTTTGGAAAAATGTCTATGTAGGTCTTCTAGTCAATACATCTTAATACATGAGTTGCCCACCTTCTTCACCCAGAGTCAGACGCTTACTCAGACTCTTTCATCATCACCCACATCCCTCAGGATTGGGCTGGGGAAGGAAGCAGAAGTTTCACGGAAACTTTGTTTTGAAACTTGAAGCTTTGTTTCACAGAGAAGGAGGAAGCCCGGCTGCGGGGTAGGGGGGGCCTGCCCAGCATCCCTTCCCTAGCCCACCACCCCACCCACCCCGCAAGCATGTGGTCCCTAACACCAAACCCTGGGGCCGGAGCCCAGTGGGCCTTACACGGCTCTCCCAGGAGGGAGGCTCAGGCTGCCAGGCTTTCCCAGTTGCCTCTGGGGTGGCGGGGCAGCCTGCAGGAAAGCCCCTGCCTCTCTGCTTTCTCTGCTCTGCCTCTCCCTCAGGCTTCTCCGTGCTGGTGAGGAAACACTTCCCTGGAGCCAGGCCACACCCCGGCCTCCGGTTCCTCTTCCTTCTCCAAGAAGATTCTGGCTGACCCCCTGGAGTGAGAATTCGCTGGACCACAGTCACCCTGGTGCTGTCGTCTCCCCCATGCTACATGCCAGGCCTCACTGGGAAAGCTGGGGAGAGCCTCACATCCCCCCTTCCACGTCCCGGCCCGCACTGACACGAGCATCTCAGGGGAGACGGTGGGGACCTGACTTGGCAGGGATCTGAGACTCCCCCGCTCCCTTGGAATTCCTGAGCACTTCCCATGTGTGCTCACTGCTCTCAATGCCTGGAGGTGTGGGAATCACCCTCCTCCACTTTTGACAGAAGGGGAAACTGAGGACTAGAGTGAAGGCACGTGCCTGGCACATGACCAGGGCGCGGTGGAGCAGGGCTTGAACCCAGGGGGGTGGGCTCCCAGCTGCAGGCTCTTAACCCCGCCCCCCCCCCCCCACCGGTCCCACTTTCAGGGTGAGGGTGGGGGGAAGGGGTGTGTCCACATCGGAGCCGCCTGCCTCGGGCTCAGGCCACATGCCAGGTGTAGGGACAGGAAAGAAGGAAGAACTGCTGGCCTGGAAAAGAGGAGGAGCAGGTCCTCTAGCCACAGTGCCCTCCCCCATGACGAACAAGGTGCCCAAGGGGAGCCGGGAGATACCCGTGCTGGACAGTGGCAGTCCTCTCCGGCGCTGGGACACCACCAGACAGGGCCCCACCCTGGGAGCAAGTGTCAAGCAGGCCAGCTGAAACAAGCTGATAAGGGCAGAACAATTCCAGATTTGAAGAATGCCTGGAAGTATCTCCCTGAGGGGTTAGCTCTGAGTCCCTCCGGGAGAGGCAGTGCAGAGGAGCTGGGCCTGATAACCCCCTGGGCTGCTTTCTGTTGTGCCGAGGCATCAGGGGGTCAGAGCTGTCAGGCCCTGGGGGAGGGACAGGGCGGATGGAGCCTGGCCAGAACCTGTGGGTGCACTTGTCTGCCTGACCGCTTGGCCTGACGGGGACAGTGAGGGTGGCCTAAACAGCAGACCTGCCAGTCTCACAGTTCGGGGGGCTGGAAGGTCTGAGATCAGGGTGGCGCCAGGGCGGGCTCCTGGTGAGGACCCTCTTCCTGCCTGGCAGACGGCCACCTTCCGGTGTGTCCTCACGCGGCAGAGACGGAGGAAGCTCCGGTGACTTCTCTTCTGTCGTGGGGCCCCAACCCCTAACACCATCACACTGAGGGTAGGGCTTCAACATCCAAGTTGAGGGGGAGAGAGATCTTCAGTCCCAGAACACCCCTTATGCCAGCAAAGTTGACCAGGTGCATCTTTGGGGCCCTCAGTCCAAGCAGGGGGCCATCTGGAGGGGTACAGAGAAGACTCAAAAATCATTGTCCCATTTTTCAGATGGGGACCATGGCAGTCTAAAAAAAAAGTCCACCCCTCCCAAAAGATAAGTACATCAGATCCCTGAAACTGATGATCACCTTCTTTGGACAGGGGGTCTTTGCTAATGTGACTGATCCTAAGCTAAGGATGAGGTCACCCTGGATCATCTGGTGGGCCCTAGATTCAGTGACCAGAGACAGCGGGGGAGGAGGCAGCAGCGTGGCCCTGCCCCGGTGGTGGAGATGGGAGCGATGCTGCCGCCCGAGAAGTAGTGCCAACAGCCCCCAGACGCCGGAAGAGGCAAGGAAGGGTTCCCCGTGGAGCCTCCAGGTGGAGCGGAGTCCTGCCCACGTTCGGATCTTATGCTTCTGGCCGCCAGAGCAGTGAGGGAATCGGTTCCTTGTAATTCCCCCCGTTTTTGTTGCGGCAGCCCGAGCGCACAGGACCCAAGGCCCAGAGAGGGTCCAGGCTCTCGCCCAGGCCCAGCGTGGCCCCGGGAGGGTGCCACAGCCAGCTGGTCGAGGCGAGGCCAGTCCGCCTGCCTGTCCCTCCTCCTGGGCTCCCAGCCCAGAGCCCTGACCCCCTTCCCAGCTGTCAGAACCCCGAGCCGATGCTGTTCACCCAGATCAGGCTCCCCCTCCCTCCATGCCCCCCACAAGCATCTGCTTACGAACTTTTTGGGGGGATAGCTGACTTTGTTACAGCCACAGAGGACAAGCATTACAGCTCAGACGGTGATTTGCCTGCAATGCAGGAGACCTGGGTTTGATCCGTGGTTCGGGGAAGATCCCTTGGAGAAGGGAATGGCTATCGACTCCATTCTATTCTTGCCTAGAGAATATCATGGACCAGAGGAGCTTGGTGGGCTACAGTCCATGGGGTCACACAGAGTTGGATTGAGTGACTAACACTTTCACTTCTCACCACGCAGAAGACTCATGAGATACCCAGGGCAGAACACCAGAGCAGGCAGCCTCCAAGGACAGGACTCAGCTGAGGCAGTAGCGGATCCAGAAAGGTCTCCTGGGGGAAGGCCTGGAGCACTCGGCTGTGCGGGAGGGAGGTGGCTGGGGAGGATGGCCAGACCCCCGAGGTGTGGGACTTGAGAAGACCCACCTGGAGTGAGGAGTGTGGCTCAGCTCCTGGAGGGAAGAAGTGCAAGAAGCAGATGTCACGGGCTGGGAAAATGAGTTTCAAGGTCAGGCGGCTGATTCAATAAAAGTCAAGAAGCACGGAGGCAGGGACAGTACATGGTGGCAAGGGAGGGGGCATCACATCTTTCTTTTATTTTTTATTTTTTTTTCAAATCTTTCAAAATGAGGGTAAGAGGGAGAGTGAGGGGGCCGAATGCAGGGTGAAGAGAGGACATCTGATCTACTGGCCGTGGGGAAACGTCCCAGCTGGGCAAACAGTGGGTCTGCAGCCCCTCTCAGCTCCTAGGGCAGCCCAGATCCCTGCCCCACCCAGGAGTTTGGGGGGTCTGTGTCCTTCCAAAGCTCCCCTCATCCTGCCCCACCCACACTGAAATGAATTCCCAACTGACACACAGAAGCCTGGCAATAAATGGGCCAGTTCGAGATGGGCAGCAGGACTGGGGTGCTGAGGATGGGGGCCCTAGAGAGCCGGGCAGGGCCCAGATTCCCACCAGGCTGAACCTAAGGCAGCATCACAGCGCGCCCTCCCCCCGGCATGCAGAGCCTGCTCCTGGCAGGGAAGGGGGCGGCTCCCGAAGCAGATGTATGTCACAGGCTGGGAGAATGCGTTTCAAGGCCAGACAGCTCTTGGAAAGGAGCTGGCCTCTGAAGTGGCTGGTTCCGCTGGCTCCATTATCATGTCAAAAGCAGCGTCGTGCTTGGGAAAGTGCATATACCTCCCCGGGGGACCTTAGAAGCCACCCAGTCCATTTCACAGATGTTTCAAGAGGGTCAAGGACTTGCCCCCTGCCCTTGGGGCTCAGAGGAGAACCAGGACTAGAGGCTTCCATCTGGCTTCATGCCTTCCTTGATCACATCCTTCCATGTAGACGTTGGTTCATCCTGCCTGGCTTCTGCCCCTTTCACTGCCTCCCCCCGGCCCCCCAAGAAGCTTCTTGGTTTTAACCACACTCAGGAAGGTGAGCTGGAGGAAACAAAAGACGAAGGGGTGGATGCTGGTGTCCAGGCCTGGGTCCTCCCATCTCACGGCCTTCCCTGCACACACCCTCTTCCTGGGGCATTCTTTTGAGCTTCCTTTCCTGCTATTAATAGTCCAGAGTCCATCCCAGATAAGAAAATGGCCAGGAGCGGGAGAAAGCAGGGCCTCAGACTGAGAACAGCACTCCTCTCATCCCAGGGGAGAGGGGTGGAGTCAGCCTTCTTCTGCTCCTGTTTGGTCTCCCCGCTGGAGGTCAGCGTGTGGAGGAACTGTCTCCTTGCTGGTTCAACCCTTCACACCAGCTTCATTCTTAGCTCCTCACTGCTGCTCTTTGCTTACCTCTTCACTCCCCATTCCTTCCTTGCTATCTCAATTCCCATCCTCATTCTTGGTGAGCTCAGTACACATTTGGATAAACGTTTAAATACCCTGGCCTCCCATTTTCTTGACCTTTTTCCATCTCTACACCACTGGTAGTCCCATTTCACACCCTGAACTTGATCATCCCCACGCTGTGCACCACCTCTGCATTTCGTTCTTTGATCACTGTTTCTTTCCCTTCCAGTTCATTTGCTCAGGTATACCTGGACCACACTGCTTGAACATAAGGCAGCCCCTCTGATGACCTGTGACTTTGTCACTGCCTGTCAGCCCATCTGTTTTATCCACCCTATCCGTCACCATCTACCATTATGATCCCAACCTTACGAATATGCTGAGGTCTCCTGCATCTTCTGCCACCATAACTCACCTAGCAAAACCTCCATTCCCAGGTGAGCTGTGTCTCCTGTTCCTATGCCTACCTGCAAACAGTGGAAGGAAAAAAAAAATCACACAGTGGCTGATTGGGCTATTATTTTTAAATTCAGGATTTCTGGCCGAATTTGGCACCAGATACCACTTGACAGTCATCCTGTATTTTTCTGGTTGAGTGGTTCTGAAAGTGTGGTCCTCAGACCAACAGCAGCAGAGTCATTTGGGAACTTGTTAAAATGCAAAGTCTGATGCCCCACCCCAGATCTGTTGAATCAGAAATTTGGCCTGAGTTCCTAAACAGGTGTGTTCACAAGCTCCCCAGGTGATTCTGATGCTCCTTAGAGTTTGAGCACCATTTTTCTAGTAGGTTCCCTTCAGTTCAGTTCAGTTCAGTCGTTCAATCGTGTCAGACTCTTTGCGACCTCATGGACCACAGCACACCAGGCCTCTCTGTCCATCACTGACTCCCGGAATTGACTCAAACTCATGTCCATTGAGTCGGTGATGCCATCCAACCATCTCATCCTCTATCGTCCTCTTCTCCTCTCGCCTTCAATCTTTCCCAGCCTCAGGGTCTTTTCAAATGAGTCAGTTCTTCACATCAGGTGGCCAAAGTATTGGAGTTTCAGCTTCAGCATCAGTCCTTCGTGAATATTCAGGACTGATTTCTTTTATATAGACTGGTTGGATCTGCTTGCAGTCCAAGGGACTCTCAAGAGTCTTCTCCAACAGCACAGTTCAAAAGCATCAGTTCTTTGGTGCTCTGCCCCCTTTCCTACCCCAAATGGGTATTTCATACTTTTCCCTTTCACATTACTCCTCCTCCTCTCTTATTTCATCTTTGTCGGTATACTGATTTCCTCTAGACTTGGCTGAGAGAACTGAGGATGTCAAATGGAAACGTGTCTTCCTATTACCAATGTTACCAATGTCCTGATGGCTGTATCCATCTTCTTCCCTCTGGTTTCAAAGGCAGAAGTATCCTACCATCTAATACATGGGTGCCTCCCTCTGCATCTTAAAGAGGGAATAAAACAAAAAGGAGCATCTGTATCAGCTCTAGCATCTCTCACCTTCAAGGAGAAAAGCAAAACTCTCTTGACTACTGCAGTTCCTTTCTAGCAACTGCTATATTTCCCCATTCCTTTTAATAGCTAACATTTGATAAAGTTCTTGTGCTTCCCAGGTGCCTGCCAGTGTAGGAGATGTAAGAGACTTGGGTTCCATCCCTGGGTCGAGAAGATTCCCTGGAGGAGGGCATGGCAACCCACTCCAGTATTCTTGCCTGGACAATTTCATAGACAGAGGAGCCTGGCGGGCTACAGTCCATGGGGTCACAAAGAGTCAGACAGACTGAAGCAACTTAGCACCTTTGTCAGCATGATAAAGTTATTTACACACAGAAGCTCACTTCCCTACCATTCACTCATCTTCTATCAGCCCCAGTTAGGGTTCCACCTGCACTGTTCCCATGGAAACTGCAAGTTGAGGTTGCCGGGAACTTCCATGTCGGCAGTTTCATCATCCAGCACCATCAGCCACTCCCTCCTTGGAGGGAAAAAAAAAAAATCAGACGTCCCTGTTGCATCTTCCTATTTCCCCCAGAAGTGGCTGTTATACTAAATTTAGTATTAAATTCTCTTTATAATGTAAATATTTTCTATGTCTCTATTTCTAAAACTACATTGTTTAATTTTGTAGATTTTAAACCCTGTAAATAAAACCATATAAATTTTTGTTTTGGTTTTTGTTGTTCAGTATAGTTTTTAGATTGATTCATGTTAATACACATATGTGAAAGTCGCTCAGTCGTATCCAACTCTTTGCGACCCCATGGACTGTAGCCTACCAGGCTCCTCCCATGGGATTTTCCAGGCAAGAGTACTGGAGTGGGTTGCCATTTCCTTCTCCAGAGGATCTTCCCCACCCAGAGATCAAACCTGGGTCTCCCACATTGTAGGCAGACACTTAACCATCTGAGCCTCCAGGGAAGTCAATAGATGTATAATAATACATAATATGTATATTACACAGATAAACATATGTAACAATATAATACTTGTCCCTGATTTTCAGTGCTGTGTGACATTCTAGTCTATGATTATAACATAACTTCTGTATCACCAATGTTAACAAGCATTTGCTTGTTACCTATATGGAGCCACATTCCATGGGACACTAAGTGCGCATGCCACGAAAGATGCCTCATGCCACAACTAAGACAAAATAAATACTTAAAAACATTTTTACAAATCTTTAGTTTTAAAATAATTTAGATTTATAGAAAAGCTGCAGAGATGATGCAGAGTGGCAGATACCTTTCCGTCATCTTCCCCTAATATTAACATCTTATAAACCATGGTCCTCTTATCAAAACTACGAAATTAACACTGTACAGTGCTATCACCTAACCTACAGACTTCATTCCTATTTAACCAGTATGTCTACTAATAATCTTTTTTGTTCCAGAATAGAGCAGTACATTTTATCATCATGTCTCTCTCATCTCTTCCAAACTGTGGCAGTTTCTCAGTCTTTCTTTATATTGTTCACAACCTGGATGGTTTTTAAGAGTACTAGCCGAATATTTCATAGCATCCGCTTCAATTTGGGTATGTCAGATTTTTTTTTTTCTTGGTTAGATTGGGGCTATGTATTTTTAGAAGGAAGAGCACAGAGGTGAAGGGCCCTTCTCACCACATCTTATCCCAGGACATGACGCCTTATCACTGGTTATGATGCTAACTTTGATTATTTAGTTAAGACGATGTGTTTACTGGGTTTCTCACTGTAATGTTACTGGTTTTCCCTTTCCATCCTAGGAGAGTCACTAAGACCAGCCCATACTCAGATGGGGATGGGAGAGAATACCTTCCTTCTAGAGGAGGGAAGAGTATCTATCATTTTTTGGAATTCTTCTGTAAGGATGATTTGCTCCTCTTCCCCATCTTCTCCATTTATTTATATATTTAATCATTTATCAGCATGGGTACATGAATATTTATTTTATTCTCTGGGTTTCAATCAGTATTTTTTTATAAAGATTTTTTAAAAATACTTTTGACTATGCTGGGCTATTCTCTAGTTGCGGCAAGCAAGGGCGCGGGCTTCTCATTGCGGTGGCTTTTCTTGTTGGGGAGCATGGGCTCAAGGGTATGTGGGCCTCTGTAGTTGTGGCTCATGGACTTAGTTGCTCTGCGGCATGGGGGATCTGCCCGAGTCAGGGATCAAGTTGGTGTCTCCTGCATTGGCAGGAGTGGGTTTTTTACCACTGAGACACCAGAGAAGCCATCAGTCCCTTATTTTTTAATTTTGTTGATGAAAGTTTTCCAGGTTTGCCTATTGGGAGCTCTCGGGTTGATTCCCATGTGTTTTGGACTTGCCCACCATTTTGTTTTTGCTTTCTTTTTTAAAAGCACTTCTTTACTTTCTGTTGTTACAAGATGTTCCAGGCTCATCTTGCATTTTATACACTGCTGGTGGGCGTGTACTACGGTGCAGCCACTTTGCAAGACAGTTTGGCCGTTCCTCAGAACACTAAATATAGAGTTACCATGTGACCCAGAAATTCCACTCCTAGGTATATCCCCAAGAGAAATGAAACGTACACACAAAAACTTGTACACAGGTGTTCAGAGCAGCACTGTTTATAATAGCTAAAAAGTGGAAACAGCTTAAATGTTCATCAGCTGATGAGCAGCAAAACAAAATATGGACTATCCCTACCACGGAATATCATTCGGCAATAAAAATAAAAAACTGACATGTGCCACATATGATGAACCTCAGAAACGGGTAAATAAGTGCAAGGAGCCACACATCGTGCAGTTCCCTTTGTGGGTCAGCGGCGACTGCCGCTGAAGCGTGGCTTCTCTTCTGCTCTGTCTTCAGCCTGAGGGTTTGTGTTAATCTCATCAGTGGGGCTGAGTTCTTAAATTTAAGTTAATGTTGGGGACTTGCCTGGCAGTCCAGCTGTTAAGACTTTGCCTTCTGATGCAGGGGGTGCAGGTTTGATCCCTGGTCGAGCAGCTAAGATCCCACCTGTTTTAAACCAAAACATAAAGCCATATTTTAACGAATTCAATAAAGACTTAAAAAATGGTGCCCATCAAAAACAAAATGGAAACAAAAAACAAAACAAAAAGCAAACCCCTAACTTGATGTTGCACAGGTGAGACCTTGGTCCGAGTCCCTGCTTGCCTGTCAGTCTTCTTTCTGCTGCTCCCAGGGAGCCTGACTTTGGCAGCCCCCCTCCAGCTATACTCCACTTATCTTTACTTCACACTTGCTAGCATTTTGAGTTCATGGCAGGGTAGAAGCATATTCCCAGATGTTTGCAAAGGCACTGGGGCTGGAGGGTGTGGTCTTTGCTAGCGTTCCTGTCTCTTTCCTAGAAATCCTGCTGGACTTAGCACAGATTCCTGCCCTCTCCCAGGGGCAAAGAACTTTTTCATTTTACTTGTTCCCTTCCCCAGCTTCAGTGGGTTTCCACCACTTCCTTTAGGCTATGCTTTTTTACCTTTCTCCTGCAGCTGAATGCTTTTGTCTCCCAGCAGAGAGAGGGGTGATGGATCTGGGCAGCATCTTCTTGGTGTTTCATTGGTGCCTGTCGTTTTCTTCCCCCGCTGTGGTGGGGTTTCCACCAGTGGCCTCAGGTCATAGATTTGGTTGCTGTCCACTGAAAAGTCAGGCTTTTCTTCTCCCAGGGGATAGGGGTCTATGTGGAGTGTCAGTCCTCACTGCTGTTTCTTCCCTGCAGCCAGCCCTACAGGGGAAACTTTCTCAAGTCTGTCTCTCTGGGCATCTTTACCAGCCCTTGGTGGGGTTCCTGGTGCTGGGGGAGCATCTACAAGTGTGTGAAGCTTTCGATTTCAGCAGTTCTCAGGTTTTCACTTTTACACGAGCCCATGCTCAGCCTTTAGCAATTCATTAAACATTTTAACTTTAATCTTCTTGCCAAATTCTGTCATGTAAGCAAACACTTGAGTCTGGTTTCTCCCTATGGTTGACTGTCTCCAGTTTTCAGGCTAGTTGTTATTGGCCCATGACCTGAGTTTGCCAGTGGGTTCAAGAGAAGTCATTAATTTTCCGTTTCTCCAGCTTTTTACTGTTGTAACGGTGGAGAAACATGCCTCAAACTTGTCAGCATTTGCTCATAATGGCCTATATTATAAATATATTTCTGGCTTTATACCTCATATTTTGTATTTATGCCCTTCTGGGTTGTTTTTCCCCTTTGGTCATCCTCATTAAAGGTTTTACCATTTTATTAGCCTTTTTAAAAAAATCAATTTTTAACTTTGTTGGTATTTGCTATTGTTACTTCATTCATTTGCTATTGTCACATCATTTGAGTATGTGAAAAGATTCAGTCCTGATAACTGGATGAGCAGCTGGCTGTGTTCTCTACTGTGGTGATTCAACCTAGGTCTCAGTTTGCTGGGCTCAGAGGTAGCACTTTAATCCATTTTGATCCTAAAAACCACATGATTATTAGCCACTGTCCAGTCCCCCTCATTAGACTGCCCTGATTACCACGTGGTCCTGCTGCCTGATCTGGTTGTTGCTCAGGTTCTAAGTCCTGCTAGGGCATGGGAGAAGAGAAGGACTCTCTCAGCCGTGTCCGACTCTTTGCAACCCCATGGACTATACGGTCCATGGAATTTTCCATGCCAGAATACTGGAGTGGGTAGCCTTTCCCTTCTCCAGGGGATCTTCCCAAACCAGGGATCGAACCCAGGTCTTCCACATTGCAGGCAGATTCTTTACCAGCTGAGCCACAAGGGAAGCCCAAGGGTACAAGTCCAAAGGGTATGGTACCCACGTTTTTCCTGGAAATGAAATTCTGCTCATGCCCCGCTACCCAAGGAATGTGCTGTCCATTCCCACTGCAATCAGCAGCATCTCCTACCAGCATGTCATTGTCATTGTTATTCAGTTGCTAAGTCGTGTTAGACTCTTTGCGACACCATGAACAGCAGCACACCAGGCCTCCCTGTCCTTCACCATCTCCTGGAGTTTGCTCAAACTCATGCCAATTGAGTCGGTAATGCCATCCAACCAGCTCATCCTCTGTCACCCCCTTCTCCTCCTGCCCTCCATCTTTCCCAGCATCATGGTCTTTTCCAGTGAGTTGACTCTTCGCATCAGGTGGCCAATATACTGGAGCTTCAGCTTCAGCATCAGTCTTTTCAGTGAATATTCAGGGCTGATTTCCTTTAGGACTGATGGATTTGATCTCCTTGCAGTCCAAAGCCATTGACTGTGTGGATCACAACAAACTGTGGAAAATTTTTAGAGATAGGAATACCAGACCACTTCACCTGCCTCCTGAGAAACCTATATGCAGGTCAAGAAGCAACAGAACTGGACATGGAACAATAAACTGATTCCAAATTCGGAAAAGAGTACGTCAAGGCTGTATATTGTCACCCTGCTTATTTAACTTACGTGCAGAGTATGTCATGCAAAATGCTGGGCTGGATGAATCACAAGCTGAAATCAAGATTGCCGACAGAAATATCAACAACCTACCAGCATACCAGGCCGATGAACAGTCAAAACAATCTCTTAGAACATGCTCCTCTTCCCCCCCAACAATACACCAAATTTAATCAAAATCCAAAACACCATTAAAGATAAAATGCAGTATATTTTACGAACCACGTGGGGGATAAAAACACTGCCAGAGTGTGCCTTAAAATAATTTATAATTCATCCTCATCTCAGAGACATGAGAAGATGTCCTTTTTAGTGCTCATGAAATACAGTATTTCTCAAAACTTTGATGAAGGGAGTATCATTTGAGCTCTCTTAAGGAACAAAGAGTGTGAACAAGCAGATCATACATGATAAACCACTGGAACACTTCTCTAAGATTTTGGATTTCTTCCTATTCATTATTCCAGAGAATTTCTGGCAACTTTAATATGTAGACTACCATCGAGTTCAGGTTTCAGTCAGCCAACTAAGAAAACAAGTAGTACTACTTTCAGCTGGTTGAGTCAGCATAATGGTCCCAGATCCCCAGTATGCATACCCATATTGATAAATTCATCCAGATAAAAATTGTGATTATCCTTCTCTGATCTAGCATCCTTATCATCTATCAACCAGGCTTATTTGCTAGACTTTTTGCAGATTTTTTTTAAAGTAGAAGCCTTCTCCTGGGTTAGACTCTGTCTTTATCAGGCATCTGACTGTTATCACAGGTTTGAAAAATATGAAGAGTGGTAGAGATGATGACAGGATATGGCTTTCTTTGTCACCGAGCTCAAGTGAGGTTATTGAGTTTTCAAGCAAGATAGAAAGTGCGTGATCAGACAGGAGAAAAGTGGTTGAATCTTTTAAGCAAGTTCCATCGCAGATTGAGCCTTTTTTTTTTTTCTTTTGGCTGTGTTGGGTCTCAGTTGTGGCACATGGGCTCTTCCTTGCAGGATCTTTGTTGGGTCATGTGGGATCCTCCGCCACAGCCCACAGACTGTCAGGTTGTGGTGTGTGGGCTTAGTTGCTCTGCGGCCTGTGGGGTCTTAGTTCCCCAACCAGTGATCGAACCCATGTCTTCTGCCAGTTATCCAAACCAGGAAGGGTAGTATATGTCTTACTAGCATCTAGTAGCTAGAGACCAGGGATGTTGTTAAACATCCCACACTGCATAGGACACTCTCCCATAACAAAAGTATCCAGCCCAAAGGGCTTCCCAGGTGGCACTAGTGAAAAAAGAACCCACCTGCCAATGCAGGAAATGTAAGAGACACAGGTTTGATGCCAGGGTTGGGAAGATCCCTTGGAGGAGGGCATGGCAACCCACTCTGGTATTCTTGCCTGGAGAATCCCACAGACAGAGAAGCCTGGTGGGCTACAAGTCCATAGAGTTGTAAAGAGTCAGACATGACTGAAGTGACTTAGCATGCATACATTCAGTCCAAAATGTCAACAGTTCGGGGTTTGAAAACTGTACTTTCAGCTATTCATCTTTGTAAGAAGTAACCATCCCACCCTACATCCCTTAGTTTATTAAATACGCTGATGTTCCTCTCCAGCAATCTCATTTTTTGCCAGAAAGATACTCTGACATGATCAGTTATAAGAAGTACCACTGTCAAATCATAATACTACATTGATTTTTAACACATGTCCTTTTATGTATGCCCTTTATATTGTTCTATGACAATAGCCACTCAGTCCTGCCAAAGCCACTTTATAGGCACTTCATTCTAGATGGTGGGCAAGGTTGTGACTGCCTCTCTGTGAGATGCTGTAGGATAGTAAAGTCACGTCACTTCATATCTGCAGAATTCCACTTACCTTTAATCCCAGTAAGGCCGAGAAACTAGTTCTCACATTTCTATTGCCTGAGTCACTCCTAATGCAAATTTCTGATTCTCATTAGCAAAATGTATGTGTGTTCATGCACACACATGTGAAAGTTGTTGGGTCATTCTCCAGCTTATGAAGGAGCTGGGATTGCTGATGACCACATTTTGTTGTTGTTTAGTCGCTAAGTCGTGTCCAACTCTTTTGCGACCCTGTGGACTGTAGCCCACCAGGCTCCTCTCTCCATGGGATTTCCCAGGCAAGAATACTGGAGTGGGTAGTCATGCCCTCCTCCAGGGGATCTTCCCCACCCAGGGATCGAACCAGGTCTCCTGTATTGGCAGGCGGATTCTCTACCACTGAGCCACCAGGGAAGCCCTGAAGACCGCATTTAGGGTCACCCTTAACGTCATCCGAGACAGGCTTATAGAACTTGTGTGAAGAGGCAGTTCTGCTCACCGATGCCAAGGACCCAGATGCTGCAGCTTTGGCTATGGACTCTCGCCTCACCTCCGCGGCCGCTCACACCTGATCAAGGTTCCACTGCTCCTGCCTCAGGGTTTCTGAGAGTCGATGACCCCTTCACTCACTGGCCCAGGTGGAGGGGACTCATTCATGGCAGCTTAGTGCATATGTAGGCTCTAGTCACAAAAGAGGCTGGCATTTTCAGCATTTATAATGTAACAAGAGGCAAATCCTGCTTCCATCAGTTCCCCAAGCATAGAACTAGGTTACAGATTCTGATTGGCTATGAAGAATGGCCAGAGTCCACTTCGCTGAGTCCCAGCTCTTTCTCTCCCTTCTGCTCAAAACAGAAAACCAGGAGTCACCCTGACTTTTCCTCTTCCCCTCCCTTAGTACATCAGCAAAAAGTTGATTCTTGCTCCAAAATACAGTCTTGAATCCATCCTTGTTTCAGCTCTTGTGTCAAGGACTTGCTGCAACTGACTATTACCCACTTCATCTGAATTACTGTAACAGCCTCTTTCTCTTCCCATCTCCACGGCCGTGTTCCATAGAGCAGCAAGGGGATGTGTCTCTGTAAATCATGTTCTCAAACTTGTTTGCTTTTTTAAAACCTTCATTGACTTTTTTGAGCACTTAAAATCCCAAATCCTTATTTTGGTCTAAGGAGGGTGATCTTATGTCTCATTTTACATAGGATACAGTTTTTAAGAGAGCTTCCATTTTATTCTCAAAACGCTATGGTTTGGACAGCATGTTAGTATCCATTTACTGTGACGCCCTAAGTTTTCTGAGCCCTGCCCATTCCCCCTCACTCAGAAAACTGCACCCAGATTTGTGTTCTCTGAGCTCTTACCCCTCCTTTGGGGACTTGCAGATTCTTTCCTTCTCCCTGGTACACTTTTCCTCACCTTCTTCACTTAGCTTTCGCCTTATTGTCCTTCAAGCCTTAGCTTCATGAGTGTCCCTGAGGCGCTTTTCCTTAACTCTCTGTCTAACAGCATCACTTCCTTGTTCTTTGCATCATGTCCTTGTTCATTTCCTCCGTGGAGTCACCAGAATGTGACGTTTAATTGGCTGTTGTTCAGTCACTCAGTCATGTCCAACTCTTTGCGACCCCATGAACCGCAGCATGCCAGGCTTCCCTGTCCATCACCAACTCCTGGAGCTTGCTCAAACTCATGTCCATCAAGTCAGTGATGCCATGCAACCATCTCATTCTCTCTCGTCCCCTTCTCCTCCTGCCCTCAATCTTTCCCATCATCAGGGTCTTTTCAAACGAGTCAGCTGTTCGCATCAAGTGGCCAAAGTAATGGAGTTTCAGCTTCAAGATCAGTCCTTCCAATGAACACCCAGGACTGATCTCCTTTAGGATGGACTGGTTGGATCTCCTTGCAGTCCAAGGGACTCTCAAGAGTCTTCTCCAACACCACAGTTCAAAAGCATCAATTCTTCAGTGCTCAGCTTTCTTTATCGTCCAACTCTCACATCCAGACATGACTACTAGAAAAACCATAGCCTTGACTAGATGGACCTTCATTGGCAAAGTAATGTCTCTGCTTTTTAATATGCTGTCTAGGTTGGTCATAACTTTCCTTCCAAGGACTAGGCATCTTTTAATTTCATGGCTGCAGTCACCATCTGCAGTGATTTTGGACCCAAAAAAATAAAGTCTACCACTGTTTCCCCATCTATTTGCCATGAAGTGATGGGACCGGATGCCATGATCTTCATTTTTTGAACGTTGAGTTTTAAGTCAGCTTTTTCACTGTCCCTTTTCACTTTCATCAAGAGGCTCTTTAGTTCTTTGCTTTCTGCCATAAG